>NW_026645681.1:0-42051 GCF_949987535.1 Balaenoptera acutorostrata | reverse complement strand
ATGGGTGGGATGTAAATTGCCAACAGCCACTCTGGAGAAGTGTACGGTGTGTTCTGAAACATCTAAAAAACACAGCTTGGAGAGCATAGGGCACTTCCACTCATGGGCGTATAAATTGGGAAAACTAAAAATCAGCAAGACACAGGCACCCCAAAGTTTAGGGCTGCTCTGTTGACAAGAACCCCCACTTCATTACACCTTAAATATCCTAGGAAAGAGAAAAATGGATAAAGAAGTTGGGGTCCTCATGTACAATGGAATATCACTCAGCCATGAAATCAACGTCATAAGGCTAGTAGCAGCACGATGAGTGGATTTAGGTACGACGATTCTAAGTGAAATAAGTCACACAGAAAAAGACACTTATCATAAGATATCACTTCTAGAGGGAATGTAAAAACCGCTACACTTGAACTGAATTACAAAACAGAACAGAGTCACACGTTTAGGAAACACACTACGGCTGCTGAACGGGAAAGGTGAGGTGGGGTGATGCATAAAACAAGGGTTTCAAATTAGCTCCGATACCGTTCCATAAACCCAATATGTAAGAGACAAGACCTATTCCTTTTTCAGTGAACTGGACTCAACACCCCCTATTCACCGCACAAGAATATATCTGACTAGTAAGAATCTTCAAACCTATGTATTGATATCTCTCTGTAAGTGAGTCAAGGGGGTGTAAAGCGGCATAAACACAGCCGTGAAAAGCAGCTAAACCCCATTATAAAAATAAATTACTTTTCAAAACCCGTGAAACAAAGACAGTGAAAGAGAGAGAAATTCTTACAAAATTCGTTCAGGGGCTGTGATGCAACCTGGATTGACCATATCTAGACCCACAGCTGATTGAGACATAAGGGTGGACACTCTTGGGGCTGAGAGGTTCGGTGAGGTTGGGTGAGCCAACGCAGACCCTTTCAAGTAATACTGCATGGTACCCATCCCATGGGTCCCAAATCTCCAGGTTCAAGGGCATCTTCCTACGTCGAAAACAGGCATGAGAAACCCAGAAGATGGTACACCGTGTGATCGGGAAAGGTTTCTAAAACGCACCTCATTTCTCATCTCCTTTGCTCGGGTTCGCCATTCCAGCCGATTTACTAGCCATCTCCCTCCTTGGAGAATCAGCACCTTTACCCTCCTGTTCCGTACAGGTTGCAATTTGTCCTGAGGATGAACGGGAAGAGGGGGAACCAATGAGAGACTAGCTCTAGGTGTTGGGACAGGCACAGGTCACTCTATTTTCCCATCAGGAAGAAGAATTAAGCACAAGCTCAGCCTGCCCCCCAGAACCAGAAGAGGGCCTGAAGCAATCCTGCGCTTTTGCGGCCAGCTCCCAAAAAAGCGAGTTGAAAAATGGAGCTCAGGGGCACTGCAATTCACAAACCTGCAGAGTTTTAAATGATACCTCTCGTCCACAAATATATTAAGGGAAGGCAACGAAGAGGCTTTGAATGCAAGGCAGAATTGCAGGAAACAGATTTCAGGAGGTAGATTCGAATCGCCTTGAAAGCACATGAAAAGCGGCAAAACGTGGACAATGATGCCCTTGGCCAAAAAGGGCGTATGCGTTTTTTCCTGAATATATTCAGGAAAAAACGCATACGCCCTTTTTGGCCAACCAAGCAACCTGGAAAGGCCAATCAGCGCTCCAAAGAAGTCTCGCTTCCCAGCGGGCAAAAGGGCCATGCGGAAAAAAGTGTCCAAACCAGAAATGCAGGACCGGCCATGGAGAAATGGGAGCCTTGCTACGCTGATGGGTGGGATGTAAATTGCCAACAGCCACTCTGGAGAAGTGTACGGTGTGTTCTGAAACATCTAAAAAACACAGCTTGGAGAGCATAGGGCACTTCCACTCATGGGCGTATAAATTGGGAAAACTAAAAATCAGCAAGACACAGGCACCCCAAAGTTTAGGGCTGCTCTGTTGACAAGAACCCCCACTTCATTACACCTTAAATATCCTAGGAAAGAGAAAAATGGATAAAGAAGTTGGGGTCCTCATGTACAATGGAATATCACTCAGCCATGAAATCAACGTCATAAGGCTAGTAGCAGCACGATGAGTGGATTTAGGTACGACGATTCTAAGTGAAATAAGTCACACAGAAAAAGACACTTATCATAAGATATCACTTCTAGAGGGAATGTAAAAACCGCTACACTTGAACTGAATTACAAAACAGAACAGAGTCACACGTTTAGGAAACACACTACGGCTGCTGAACGGGAAAGGTGAGGTGGGGTGATGCATAAAACAAGGGTTTCAAATTAGCTCCGATACCGTTCCATAAACCCAATATATAAGAGACAAGACCTATTCCTTTTTCAGTGAACTGGACTCAACACCCCCTATTCACCGCACAAGAATATATCTGACTAGTAAGAATCTTCAAACCTATGTATTGATATCTCTCTGTAAGTGAGTCAAGGGGGTGTAAAGCGGCATAAACACAGCCGTGAAAAGCAGCTAAACCCCATTATAAAAATAAATTACTTTTCAAAACCCGTGAAACAAAGACAGTGAAAGAGAGAGAAATTCTTACAAAATTCGTTCAGGGGCTGTGATGCAACCTGGATTGACCATATCTAGACCCACAGCTGATTGAGACATAAGGGTGGACACTCTTGGGGCTGAGAGGTTCGGTGAGGTTGGGTGAGCCAACGCAGACCCTTTCAAGTAATACTGCATGGTACCCATCCCATGGGTCCCAAATCTCCAGGTTCAAGGGCATCTTCCTACGTCGAAAACAGGCATGAGAAACCCAGAAGATGGTACACCGTGTGATCGGGAAAGGTTTCTAAAACGCACCTCATTTCTCATCTCCTTTGCTCGGGTTCGCCATTTCAGCCGATTTACTAGCCATCTCCCTCCTTGGAGAATCAGCACCTTTAACCTCCTGTTCCGTACAGGTTGCAATTTGTCCTGAGGATGAACGGGAAGAGGGGGAACCAATGAGAGACTAGCTCTAGGTGTTGGGACAGGCACAGGTCACTCTATTTTCCCATCAGGAAGAAGAATTAAGCACAAGCTCAGCCTGCCCCCCAGAACCAGAAGAGGGCCTGAAGCAATCCTGCGCTTTTGCGGCCAGCTCCCAAAAAAGCGAGTTGAAAAATGGAGCTCAGGGGCACTGCAATTCACAAACCTGCAGACTTTTAAATGATACCTCTCGTCCACAAATATATTAAGGGAAGGCAACGAAGAGGCTTTGAAAGCAAGGCAGAATTGCAGGAAACAGATTTCAGGAGGTAGATTCGAATCGCCTTGAAAGCACATGAAAAGCGGCAAAACGTGGACAATGATGCCCTTGGCCAAAAAGGGCGTATGCGTTTTTTCCTGAATATATTCAGGAAAAAACGCATACGCCCTTTTTGGCCAACCAAGCAACCTGGAAAGGCCAATCAGCGCTCCAAAGAAGTCTCGCTTCCCAGCGGGCAAAAGGGCCATGCGGAAAAAAGTGTCCAAACCAGAAATGCAGGACCGGCCATGGAGAAATGGGAGCCTTGCTACGCTGATGGGTGGGATGTAAATTGCCAACAGCCACTCTGGAGAAGTGTACGGTGTGTTCTGAAACATCTAAAAAACACAGCTTGGAGAGCATAGGGCACTTCCACTCATGGGCGTATAAATTGGGAAAACTAAAAATCAGCAAGACACAGGCACCCCAAAGTTTAGGGCTGCTCTGTTGACAAGAACCCCCACTTCATTACACCTTAAATATCCTAGGAAAGAGAAAAATGGATAAAGAAGTTGGGGTCCTCATGTACAATGGAATATCACTCAGCCATGAAATCAACGTCATAAGGCTAGTAGCAGCACGATGAGTGGATTTAGGTACGACGATTCTAAGTGAAATAAGTCACACAGAAAAAGACACTTATCATAAGATATCACTTCTAGAGGGAATGTAAAAACCGCTACACTTGAACTGAATTACAAAACAGAACAGAGTCACACGTTTAGGAAACACACTACGGCTGCTGAACGGGAAAGGTGAGGTGGGGTGATGCATAAAACAAGGGTTTCAAATTAGCTCCGATACCGTTCCATAAACCCAATATGTAAGAGACAAGACCTATTCCTTGCTCAGTGAACTGGACTCAACACCCCCTATTCACCGCACAAGAATATATCTGACTAGTAAGAATCTTCAAACCTATGCATTGATATCTCTCTGTAAGTGAGTCAAGGGGGTGTAAAGCGGCATAAACACAGCCGTGAAAAGCAGCTAAACCCCATTATAAAAATAAATTACTTTTCAAAACCCGTGAAACAAAGACAGTGAAAGAGAGAGAAATTCTTACAAAATTCGTTCAGGGGCTGTGATGCAACCTGGATTGACCATATCTAGACCCACAGCTGATTGAGACATAAGGGTGGACACTCTTGGGGCTGAGAGGTTCGGTGAGGTTGGGTGAGCCAACGCAGACCCTTTCAAGTAATACTGCATGGTACCCATCCCATGGGTCCCAAATCTCCAGGTTCAAGGGCATCTTCCTACGTCGAAAACAGGCATGAGAAACCCAGAAGATGGTACACCGTGTGATCGGGAAAGGTTTCTAAAACGCACCTCATTTCTCATCTCCTTTGCTCGGGTTCGCCATTCCAGCCGATTTACTAGCCATCTCCCTCCTTGGAGAATCAGCACCTTTACCCTCCTGTTCCGTACAGGTTGCAATTTGTCCTGAGGATGAACGGGAAGAGGGGGAACCAATGAGAGACTAGCTCCAGGGGTTGGGACAGGCACAGGTCACTCTATTTTCCCATCAGGAAGAAGAATTAAGCACAAGCTCAGCCTGCCCCCCAGAACCAGAAGAGGGCCTGAAGCAATCCTGCGCTTTTGCGGCCAGCTCCCAAAAAAGCGAGTTGAAAAATGGAGCTCAGGGGCACTGCAATTCACAAACCTGCAGAGTTTTAAATGATACCTCTCGTCCACAAATATATTAAGGGAAGGCAACGAAGAGGCTTTGAAAGCAAGGCAGAATTGCAGGAAACAGATTTCAGGAGGTAGATTCGAATCGCCTTGAAAGCACATGAAAAGCGGCAAAACGTGGACAATGATGCCCTTGGCCAAAAAGGGCGTATGCGTTTTTTCCTGAATATATTCAGGAAAAAACGCATACGCCCTTTTTGGCCAACCAAGCAACCTGGAAAGGCCAATCAGCGCTCCAAAGAAGTCTCGCTTCCCAGCGGGCAAAAGGGCCATGCGGAAAAAAGTGTCCAAACCAGAAATGCAGGACCGGCCATGGAGAAATGGGAGCCTTGCTACGCTGATGGGTGGGATGTAAATTGCCAACAGCCACTCTGGAGAAGTGTACGGTGTGTTCTGAAACATCTAAAAAACACAGCTTGGAGAGCATAGGGCACTTCCACTCATGGGCGTATAAATTGGGAAAACTAAAAATCAGCAAGACACAGGCACCCCAAAGTTTAGGGCTGCTCTGTTGACAAGAACCCCCACTTCATTACACCTTAAATATCCTAGGAAAGAGAAAAATGGATAAAGAAGTTGGGGTCCTCATGTACAATGGAATATCACTCAGCCATGAAATCAACGTCATAAGGCTAGTAGCAGCACGATGAGTGGATTTAGGTACGACGATTCTAAGTGAAATAAGTCACACAGAAAAAGACACTTATCATAAGATATCACTTCTAGAGGGAATGTAAAAACCGCTACACTTGAACTGAATTACAAAACAGAACAGAGTCACACGTTTAGGAAACACACTACGGCTGCTGAACGGGAAAGGTGAGGTGGGGTGATGCATAAAACAAGGGTTTCAAATTAGCTCCGATACCGTTCCATAAACCCAATATGTAAGAGACAAGACCTATTCCTTGCTCAGTGAACTGGACTCAACACCCCCTATTCACCGCACAAGAATATATCTGACTAGTAAGAATCTTCAAACCTATGCATTGATATCTCTCTGTAAGTGAGTCAAGGGGGTGTAAAGCGGCATAAACACAGCCGTGAAAAGCAGCTAAACCCCATTATAAAAATAAATTACTTTTCAAAACCCGTGAAACAAAGACAGTGAAAGAGAGAGAAATTCTTACAAAATTCGTTCAGGGGCTGTGATGCAACCTGGATTGACCATATCTAGACCCACAGCTGATTGAGACATAAGGGTGGACACTCTTGGGGCTGAGAGGTTCGGTGAGGTTGGGTGAGCCAACGCAGACCCTTTCAAGTAATACTGCATGGTACCCATCCCATGGGTCCCAAATCTCCAGGTTCAAGGGCATCTTCCTACGTCGAAAACAGGCATGAGAAACCCAGAAGATGGTACACCGTGTGATCGGGAAAGGTTTCTAAAACGCACCTCATTTCTCATCTCCTTTGCTCGGGTTCGCCATTCCAGCCGATTTACTAGCCATCTCCCTCCTTGGAGAATCAGCACCTTTACCCTCCTGTTCCGTACAGGTTGCAATTTGTCCTGAGGATGAACGGGAAGAGGGGGAACCAATGAGAGACTAGCTCCAGGGGTTGGGACAGGCACAGGTCACTCTATTTTCCCATCAGGAAGAAGAATTAAGCACAAGCTCAGCCTGCCCCCCAGAACCAGAAGAGGGCCTGAAGCAATCCTGCGCTTTTGCGGCCAGCTCCCAAAAAAGCGAGTTGAAAAATGGAGCTCAGGGGCACTGCAATTCACAAACCTGCAGAGTTTTAAATGATACCTCTCGTCCACAAATATATTAAGGGAAGGCAACGAAGAGGCTTTGAAAGCAAGGCAGAATTGCAGGAAACAGATTTCAGGAGGTAGATTCGAATCGCCTTGAAAGCACATGAAAAGCGGCAAAACGTGGACAATGATGCCCTTGGCCAAAAAGGGCGTTTGCGTTTTTTCCTGAATATATTCAGGAAAAAACGCATACGCCCTTTTTGGCCAACCAAGCAACCTGGAAAGGCCAATCAGCGCTCCAAAGAAGTCTCGCTTCCCAGCGGGCAAAAGGGCCATGCGGAAAAAAGTGTCCAAACCAGAAATGCAGGACCGGCCATGGAGAAATGGGAGCCTTGCTACGCTGATGGGTGGGATGTAAATTGCCAACAGCCACTCTGGAGAAGTGTACGGTGTGTTCTGAAACATCTAAAAAACACAGCTTGGAGAGCATAGGGCACTTCCACTCATGGGCGTATAAATTGGGAAAACTAAAAATCAGCAAGACACAGGCACCCCAAAGTTTAGGGCTGCTCTGTTGACAAGAACCCCCACTTCATTACACCTTAAATATCCTAGGAAAGAGAAAAATGGATAAAGAAGTTGGGGTCCTCATGTACAATGGAATATCACTCAGCCATGAAATCAACGTCATAAGGCTAGTAGCAGCACGATGAGTGGATTTAGGTACGACGATTCTAAGTGAAATAAGTCACACAGAAAAAGACACTTATCATAAGATATCACTTCTAGAGGGAATGTAAAAACCGCTACACTTGAACTGAATTACAAAACAGAACAGAGTCACACGTTTAGGAAACACACTACGGCTGCTGAACGGGAAAGGTGAGGTGGGGTGATGCATAAAACAAGGGTTTCAAATTAGCTCCGATACCGTTCCATAAACCCAATATGTAAGAGACAAGACCTATTCCTTGCTCAGTGAACTGGACTCAACACCCCCTATTCACCGCACAAGAATATATCTGACTAGTAAGAATCTTCAAACCTATGCATTGATATCTCTCTGTAAGTGAGTCAAGGGGGTGTAAAGCGGCATAAACACAGCTGTGAAAAGCAGCTAAACCCCATTATAAAAATAAATTACTTTTCAAAACCCGTGAAACAAAGACAGTGAAAGAGAGAGAAATTCTTACAAAATTCGTTCAGGGGCTGTGATGCAACCTGGATTGACCATATCTAGACCCACAGCTGATTGAGACATAAGGGTGGACACTCTTGGGGCTGAGAGGTTCGGTGAGGTTGGGTGAGCCAACGCAGACCCTTTCAAGTAATACTGCATGGTACCCATCCCATGGGTCCCAAATCTCCAGGTTCAAGGGCATCTTCCTACGTCGAAAACAGGCATGAGAAACCCAGAAGATGGTACACCGTGTGATCGGGAAAGGTTTCTAAAACGCACCTCATTTCTCATCTCCTTTGCTCGGGTTCGCCATTCCAGCCGATTTACTAGCCATCTCCCTCCTTGGAGAATCAGCACCTTTACCCTCCTGTTCCGTACAGGTTGCAATTTGTCCTGAGGATGAACGGGAAGAGGGGGAACCAATGAGAGACTAGCTCCAGGGGTTGGGACAGGCACAGGTCACTCTATTTTCCCATCAGGAAGAAGAATTAAGCACAAGCTCAGCCTGCCCCCCAGAACCAGAAGAGGGCCTGAAGCAATCCTGCGCTTTTGCGGCCAGCTCCCAAAAAAGCGAGTTGAAAAATGGAGCTCAGGGGCACTGCAATTCACAAACCTGCAGAGTTTTAAATGATACCTCTCGTCCACAAATATATTAAGGGAAGGCAACGAAGAGGCTTTGAAAGCAAGGCAGAATTGCAGGAAACAGATTTCAGGAGGTAGATTCGAATCGCCTTGAAAGCACATGAAAAGCGGCAAAACGTGGACAATGATGCCCTTGGCCAAAAAGGGCGTATGCGTTTTTTCCTGAATATATTCAGGAAAAAACGCATACGCCCTTTTTGGCCAACCAAGCAACCTGGAAAGGCCAATCAGCGCTCCAAAGAAGTCTCGCTTCCCAGCGGGCAAAAGGGCCATGCGGAAAAAAGTGTCCAAATCAGAAATGCAGGACCGGCCATGGAGAAATGGGAGCCTTGCTACGCTGATGGGTGGGATGTAAATTGCCAACAGCCACTCTGGAGAAGTGTACGGTGTGTTCTGAAACATCTAAAAAACACAGCTTGGAGAGCATAGGGCACTTCCACTCATGGGCGTATAAATTGGGAAAACTAAAAATCAGCAAGACACAGGCACCCCAAAGTTTAGGGCTGCTCTGTTGACAAGAACCCCCACTTCATTACACCTTAAATATCCTAGGAAAGAGAAAAATGGATAAAGAAGTTGGGGTCCTCATGTACAATGGAATATCACTCAGCCATGAAATCAACGTCATAAGGCTAGTAGCAGCACGATGAGTGGATTTAGGTACGACGATTCTAAGTGAAATAAGTCACACAGAAAAAGACACTTATCATAAGATATCACTTCTAGAGGGAATGTAAAAACCGCTACACTTGAACTGAATTACAAAACAGAACAGAGTCACACGTTTAGGAAACACACTACGGCTGCTGAACGGGAAAGGTGAGGTGGGGTGATGCATAAAACAAGGGTTTCAAATTAGCTCAGATACCGTTCCATAAACCCAATATGTAAGAGACAAGACCTATTCCTTGCTCAGTGAACTGGACTCAACACCCCCTATTCACCGCACAAGAATATATCTGACTAGTAAGAATCTTCAAACCTATGCATTGATATCTCTCTGTAAGTGAGTCAAGGGGGTGTAAAGCGGCATAAACACAGCCGTGAAAAGCAGCTAAACCCCATTATAAAAATAAATTACTTTTCAAAACCCGTGAAACAAAGACAGTGAAAGAGAGAGAAATTCTTACAAAATTCGTTCAGGGGCTGTGATGCAACCTGGATTGACCATATCTAGACCCACAGCTGATTGAGACATAAGGGTGGACACTCTTGGGGCTGAGAGGTTCGGTGAGGTTGGGTGAGCCAACGCAGACCCTTTCAAGTAATACTGCATGGTACCCATCCCATGGGTCCCAAATCTCCAGGTTCAAGGGCATCTTCCTACGTCGAAAACAGGCATGAGAAACCCAGAAGATGGTACACCGTGTGATCGGGAAAGGTTTCTAAAACGCACCTCATTTCTCATCTCCTTTGCTCGGGTTCGCCATTCCAGCCGATTTACTAGCCATCTCCCTCCTTGGAGAATCAGCACCTTTACCCTCCTGTTCCGTACAGGTTGCAATTTGTCCTGAGGATGAACGGGAAGAGGGGGAACCAATGAGAGACTAGCTCCAGGGGTTGGGACAGGCACAGGTCACTCTATTTTCCCATCAGGAAGAAGAATTAAGCACAAGCTCAGCCTGCCCCCCAGAACCAGAAGAGGGCCTGAAGCAATCCTGCGCTTTTGCGGCCAGCTCCCAAAAAAGCGAGTTGAAAAATGGAGCTCAGGGGCACTGCAATTCACAAACCTGCAGAGTTTTAAATGATACCTCTCGTCCACAAATATATTAAGGGAAGGCAACGAAGAGGCTTTGAAAGCAAGGCAGAATTGCAGGAAACAGATTTCAGGAGGTAGATTCGAATCGCCTTGAAAGCACATGAAAAGCGGCAAAACGTGGACAATGATGCCCTTGGCCAAAAAGGGCGTATGCGTTTTTTCCTGAATATATTCAGGAAAAAACGCATACGCCCTTTTTGGCCAACCAAGCAACCTGGAAAGGCCAATCAGCGCTCCAAAGAAGTCTCGCTTCCCAGCGGGCAAAAGGGCCATGCGGAAAAAAGTGTCCAAACCAGAAATGCAGGACCGGCCATGGAGAAATGGGAGCCTTGCTACGCTGATGGGTGGGATGTAAATTGCCAACAGCCACTCTGGAGAAGTGTACGGTGTGTTCTGAAACATCTAAAAAACACAGCTTGGAGAGCATAGGGCACTTCCACTCATGGGCGTATAAATTGGGAAAACTAAAAATCAGCAAGACACAGGCACCCCAAAGTTTAGGGCTGCTCTGTTGACAAGAACCCCCACTTCATTACACCTTAAATATCCTAGGAAAGAGAAAAATGGATAAAGAAGTTGGGGTCCTCATGTAAAATGGAATATCACTCAGCCATGAAATCAACGTCATAAGGCTAGTAGCAGCACGATGAGTGGATTTAGGTACGACGATTCTAAGTGAAATAAGTCATACAGAAAAAGACACTTATCATAAGATATCACTTCTAGAGGGAATGTAAAAACCGCTACACTTGAACTGAATTACAAAACAGAACAGAGTCACACGTTTAGGAAACACACTACGGCTGCTGAACGGGAAAGGTGAGGTGGGGTGATGCATAAAACAAGGGTTTTAAATTAGCTCAGATACCGTTCCATAAAACCAATATGTAAGATACAAGACCTATTCCTTGCTCAGTGAACTGGACTCAACACACCATATTCACCGCACAAGAATATATCTGACTAGTAAGAATCTTCAAACCTATGCATTGATATCTCTCTGTAAGTGAGTCAAGGGGGTGTAAAGCGGCATAAACACAGCCGTGAAAAGCAGCTAAACCCCATTATAAAAATAAATTACTTTTCAAAACCCGTGAAACAAAGACAGTGAAAGAGAGAGAAATTCTTACAAAATTCGTTCAGGGGCTGTGATGCAACCTGGATTGACCATATCTAGACCCACAGCTGATTGAGACATAAGGGTGGACACTCTTGGGGCTGAGAGGTTCGGTGAGGTTGGGTGAGCCAACGCAGACCCTTTCAAGTAATACTGCATGGTACCCATCCCATGGGTCCCAAATCTCCAGGTTCAAGGGCATCTTCCTACGTCGAAAACAGGCATGAGAAACCCAGAAGATGGTACACCGTGTGATCGGGAAAGGTTTCTAAAACGCACCTCATTTCTCATCTCCTTTGCTCGGGTTCGCCATTCCAGCCGATTTACTAGCCATCTCCCTCCTTGGAGAATCAGCACCTTTACCCTCCTGTTCCGTACAGGTTGCAATTTGTCCTGAGGATGAACGGGAAGAGGGGGAACCAATGAGAGACTAGCTCCAGGGGTTGGGACAGGCACAGGTCACTCTATTTTCCCATCAGGAAGAAGAATTAAGCACAAGCTCAGCCTGCCCCCCAGAACCAGAAGAGGGCCTGAAGCAATCCTGCGCTTTTGCGGCCAGCTCCCAAAAAAGCGAGTTGAAAAATGGAGCTCAGGGGCACTGCAATTCACAAACCTGCAGAGTTTTAAATGATACCTCTCGTCCACAAATATATTAAGGGAAGGCAACGAAGAGGCTTTGAAAGCAAGGCAGAATTGCAGGAAACAGATTTCAGGAGGTAGATTCGAATCGCCTTGAAAGCACATGAAAAGCGGCAAAACGTGGACAATGATGCCCTTGGCCAAAAAGGGCGTATGCGTTTTTTCCTGAATATATTCAGGAAAAAACGCATACGCCCTTTTTGGCCAACCAAGCAACCTGGAAAGGCCAATCAGCGCTCCAAAGAAGTCTCGCTTCCCAGCGGGCAAAAGGGCCATGCGGAAAAAAGTGTCCAAACCAGAAATGCAGGACCGGCCATGGAGAAATGGGAGCCTTGCTACGCTGATGGGTGGGATGTAAATTGCCAACAGCCACTCTGGAGAAGTGTACGGTGTGTTCTGAAACATCTAAAAAACACAGCTTGGAGAGCATAGGGCACTTCCACTCATGGGCGTATAAATTGGGAAAACTAAAAATCAGCAAGACACAGGCACCCCAAAGTTTAGGGCTGCTCTGTTGACAAGAACCCCCACTTCATTACACCTTAAATATCCTAGGAAAGAGAAAAATGGATAAAGAAGTTGGGGTCCTCACGTAGAATGGAATATCACTCAGCCATGAAATCAACGTCATAAGGCTAGTAGCAGCACGATGAGTGGATTTAGGTACGAGGATTCTAAGTGAAATAAGTCACACAGAAAAAGACACTTATCATAAGATATCACTTCTAGAGGGAATGTAAAAACCGCTACACTTGAACTGAATTACAAAACAGAACAGAGTCACACGTTTAGGAAACACACTACGGCTGCTGAACGGGAAAGGTGAGGTGGGGTGATGCATAAAACAAGGGTTTCAAATTAGCTCCGATACCGTTCCATAAACCCAATATGTAAGAGACAAGACCTATTCCTTTTTCAGTGAACTGGACTCAACACCCCCTATTCACCGCACAAGAATATATCTGACTAGTAAGAATCTTCAAACCTATGCATTGATATCTCTCTGTAAGTGAGTCAAGGGGGTGTAAAGCGGCATAAACACAGCCGTGAAAAGCAGCTAAACCCCATTATAAAAATAAATTACTTTTCAAAACCCGTGAAACAAAGACAGTGAAAGAGAGAGAAATTCTTACAAAATTCGTTCAGGGGCTGTGATGCAACCTGGATTGACCATATCTAGACCCACAGCTGATTGAGACATAAGGGTGGACACTCTTGGGGCTGAGAGGTTCGGTGAGGTTGGGTGAGCCAACGCAGACCCTTTCAAGTAATACTGCATGGTACCCATCCCATGGGTCCCAAATCTCCAGGTTCAAGGGCATCTTCCTACGTCGAAAACAGGCATGAGAAACCCAGAAGATGGTACACCGTGTGATCGGGAAAGGTTTCTAAAACGCACCTCATTTCTCATCTCCTTTGCTCGGGTTCGCCATTCCAGCCGATTTACTAGCCATCTCCCTCCTTGGAGAATCAGCACCTTTACCCTCCTGTTCCGTACAGGTTGCAATTTGTCCTGAGGATGAACGGGAAGAGGGGGAACCAATGAGAGACTAGCTCCAGGGGTTGGGACAGGCACAGGTCACTCTATTTTCCCATCAGGAAGAAGAATTAAGCACAAGCTCAGCCTGCCCCCCAGAACCAGAAGAGGGCCTGAAGCAATCCTGCGCTTTTGCGGCCAGCTCCCAAAAAAGCGAGTTGAAAAATGGAGCTCAGGGGCACTGCAATTCACAAACCTGCAGAGTTTTAAATGATACCTCTCGTCCACAAATATATTAAGGGAAGGCAACGAAGAGGCTTTGAAAGCAAGGCAGAATTGCAGGAAACAGATTTCAGGAGGTAGATTCGAATCGCCTTGAAAGCACATGAAAAGCGGCAAAACGTGGACAATGATGCCCTTGGCCAAAAAGGGCGTATGCGTTTTTTCCTGAATATATTCAGGAAAAAACGCATACGCCCTTTTTGGCCAACCAAGCAACCTGGAAAGGCCAATCAGCGCTCCAAAGAAGTCTCGCTTCCCAGCGGGCAAAAGGGCCATGCGGAAAAAAGTGTCCAAACCAGAAATGCAGGACCGGCCATGGAGAAATGGGAGCCTTGCTACGCTGATGGGTGGGATGTAAATTGCCAACAGCCACTCTGGAGAAGTGTACGGTGTGTTCTGAAACATCTAAAAAACACAGCTTGGAGAGCATAGGGCACTTCCACTCATGGGCGTATAAATTGGGAAAACTAAAAATCAGCAAGACACAGGCACCCCAAAGTTTAGGGCTGCTCTGTTGACAAGAACCCCCACTTCATTACACCTTAAATATCCTAGGAAAGAGAAAAATGGATAAAGAAGTTGGGGTCCTCACGTAGAATGGAATATCACTCAGCCATGAAATCAACGTCATAAGGCTAGTAGCAGCACGATGAGTGGATTTAGGTACGAGGATTCTAAGTGAAATAAGTCACACAGAAAAAGACACTTATCATAAGATATCACTTCTAGAGGGAATGTAAAAACCGCTACACTTGAACTGAATTACAAAACAGAACAGAGTCACACGTTTAGGAAACACACTACGGCTGCTGAACGGGAAAGGTGAGGTGGGGTGATGCATAAAACAAGGGTTTCAAATTAGCTCAGATACCGTTCCATAAACCCAATATGTAAGAGACAAGACCTATTCCTTTTTCAGTGAACTGGACTCAACACCCCCTATTCACCGCACAAGAATATATCTGACTAGTAAGAATCTTCAAACCTATGCATTGATATCTCTCTGTAAGTGAGTCAAGGGGGTGTAAAGCGGCATAAACACAGCCGTGAAAAGCAGCTAAACCCCATTATAAAAATAAATTACTTTTCAAAACCCGTGAAACAAAGACAGTGAAAGAGAGAGAAATTCTTACAAAATTCGTTCAGGGGCTGTGATGCAACCTGGATTGACCATATCTAGACCCACAGCTGATTGAGACATAAGGGTGGACACTCTTGGGGCTGAGAGGTTCGGTGAGGTTGGGTGAGCCAACGCAGACCCTTTCAAGTAATACTGCATGGTACCCATCCCATGGGTCCCAAATCTCCAGGTTCAAGGGCATCTTCCTACGTCGAAAACAGGCATGAGAAACCCAGAAGATGGTACACCGTGTGATCGGGAAAGGTTTCTAAAACGCACCTCATTTCTCATCTCCTTTGCTCGGGTTCGCCATTCCAGCCGATTTACTAGCCATCTCCCTCCTTGGAGAATCAGCACCTTTACCCTCCTGTTCCGTACAGGTTGCAATTTGTCCTGAGGATGAACGGGAAGAGGGGGAACCAATGAGAGACTAGCTCCAGGGGTTGGGACAGGCACAGGTCACTCTATTTTCCCATCAGGAAGAAGAATTAAGCACAAGCTCAGCCTGCCCCCCAGAACCAGAAGAGGGCCTGAAGCAATCCTGCGCTTTTGCGGCCAGCTCCCAAAAAAGCGAGTTGAAAAATGGAGCTCAGGGGCACTGCAATTCACAAACCTGCAGAGTTTTAAATGATACCTCTCGTCCACAAATATATTAAGGGAAGGCAACGAAGAGGCTTTGAAAGCAAGGCAGAATTGCAGGAAACAGATTTCAGGAGGTAGATTCGAATCGCCTTGAAAGCACATGAAAAGCGGCAAAACGTGGACAATGATGCCCTTGGCCAAAAAGGGCGTATGCGTTTTTTCCTGAATATATTCAGGAAAAAACGCATACGCCCTTTTTGGCCAACCAAGCAACCTGGAAAGGCCAATCAGCGCTCCAAAGAAGTCTCGCTTCCCAGCGGGCAAAAGGGCCATGCGGAAAAAAGTGTCCAAACCAGAAATGCAGGACCGGCCATGGAGAAATGGGAGCCTTGCTACGCTGATGGGTGGGATGTAAATTGCCAACAGCCACTCTGGAGAAGTGTACGGTGTGTTCTGAAACATCTAAAAAACACAGCTTGGAGAGCATAGGGCACTTCCACTCATGGGCGTATAAATTGGGAAAACTAAAAATCAGCAAGACACAGGCACCCCAAAGTTTAGGGCTGCTCTGTTGACAAGAACCCCCACTTCATTACACCTTAAATATCCTAGGAAAGAGAAAAATGGATAAAGAAGTTGGGGTCCTCATGTACAATGGAATATCACTCAGCCATGAAATCAACGTCATAAGGCTAGTAGCAGCACGATGAGTGGATTTAGGTACGACGATTCTAAGTGAAATAAGTCACACAGAAAAAGACACTTATCATAAGATATCACTTCTAGAGGGAATGTAAAAACCGCTACACTTGAACTGAATTACAAAACAGAACAGAGTCACACGTTTAGGAAACACACTACGGCTGCTGAACGGGAAAGGTGAGGTGGGGTGATGCATAAAACAAGGGTTTTAAATTAGCTCAGATACCGTTCCATAAACCCAATATGTAAGATACAAGACCTATTCCTTGCTCAGTGAACTGGACTCAACACACCCTATTCACCGCACAAGAATATATCTGACTAGTAAGAATCTTCAAACCTATGCATTGGTATCTCTCTGTAAGTGAGTCAAGGGGGTGTAAAGCGGCATAAACACAGCTGTGAAAAGCAGCTAAACCCCATTATAAAAATAAATTACTTTTCAAAACCCGTGAAACAAAGACAGTGAAAGAGAGAGAAATTCTTACAAAATTCGTTCAGGGGCTGTGATGCAACCTGGATTGACCATATCTAGACCCACAGCTGATTGAGACATAAGGGTGGACACTCTTGGGGCTGAGAGGTTCGGTGAGGTTGGGTGAGCCAACGCAGACCCTTTCAAGTAATACTGCATGGTACCCATCCCATGGGTCCCAAATCTCCAGGTTCAAGGGCATCTTCCTACGTCGAAAACAGGCATGAGAAACCCAGAAGATGGTACACCGTGTGATCGGGAAAGGTTTCTAAAACGCACCTCATTTCTCATCTCCTTTGCTCGGGTTCGCCATTCCAGCCGATTTACTAGCCATCTCCCTCCTTGGAGAATCAGCACCTTTACCCTCCTGTTCCGTACAGGTTGCAATTTGTCCTGAGGATGAACGGGAAGAGGGGGAACCAATGAGAGACTAGCTCCAGGGGTTGGGACAGGCACAGGTCACTCTATTTTCCCATCAGGAAGAAGAATTAAGCACAAGCTCAGCCTGCCCCCCAGAACCAGAAGAGGGCCTGAAGCAATCCTGCGCTTTTGCGGCCAGCTCCCAAAAAAGCGAGTTGAAAAATGGAGCTCAGGGGCACTGCAATTCACAAACCTGCAGAGTTTTAAATGATACCTCTCGTCCACAAATATATTAAGGGAAGGCAACGAAGAGGCTTTGAAAGCAAGGCAGAATTGCAGGAAACAGATTTCAGGAGGTAGATTCGAATCGCCTTGAAAGCACATGAAAAGCGGCAAAACGTGGACAATGATGCCCTTGGCCAAAAAGGGCGTATGCGTTTTTTCCTGAATATATTCAGGAAAAAACGCATACGCCCTTTTTGGCCAACCAAGCAACCTGGAAAGGCCAATCAGCGCTCCAAAGAAGTCTCGCTTCCCAGCGGGCAAAAGGGCCATGCGGAAAAAAGTGTCCAAACCAGAAATGCAGGACCGGCCATGGAGAAATGGGAGCCTTGCTACGCTGATGGGTGGGATGTAAATTGCCAACAGCCACTCTGGAGAAGTGTACGGTGTGTTCTGAAACATCTAAAAAACACAGCTTGGAGAGCATAGGGCACTTCCACTCATGGGCGTATAAATTGGGAAAACTAAAAATCAGCAAGACACAGGCACCCCAAAGTTTAGGGCTGCTCTGTTGACAAGAACCCCCACTTCATTACACCTTAAATATCCTAGGAAAGAGAAAAATGGATAAAGAAGTTGGGGTCCTCATGTACAATGGAATATCACTCAGCCATGAAATCAACGTCATAAGGCTAGTAGCAGCACGATGAGTGGATTTAGGTACGACGATTCTAAGTGAAATAAGTCACACAGAAAAAGACACTTATCATAAGATATCACTTCTAGAGGGAATGTAAAAACCGCTACACTTGAACTGAATTACAAAACAGAACAGAGTCACACGTTTAGGAAACACACTACGGCTGCTGAACGGGAAAGGTGAGGTGGGGTGATGCATAAAACAAGGGTTTCAAATTAGCTCCGATACCGTTCCATAAACCCAATATGTAAGAGACAAGACCTATTCCTTTTTCAGTGAACTGGACTCAACACCCCCTATTCACCGCACAAGAATATATCTGACTAGTAAGAATCTTCAAACCTATGCATTGATATCTCTCTGTAAGTGAGTCAAGGGGGTGTAAAGCGGCATAAACACAGCCGTGAAAAGCAGCTAAACCCCATTATAAAAATAAATTACTTTTCAAAACCCGTGAAACAAAGACAGTGAAAGAGAGAGAAATTCTTACAAAATTCGTTCAGGGGCTGTGATGCAACCTGGATTGACCATATCTAGACCCACAGCTGATTGAGACATAAGGGTGGACACTCTTGGGGCTGAGAGGTTCGGTGAGGTTGGGTGAGCCAACGCAGACCCTTTCAAGTAATACTGCATGGTACCCATCCCATGGGTCCCAAATCTCCAGGTTCAAGGGCATCTTCCTACGTCGAAAACAGGCATGAGAAACCCAGAAGATGGTACACCGTGTGATCGGGAAAGGTTTCTAAAACGCACCTCATTTCTCATCTCCTTTGCTCGGGTTCGCCATTCCAGCCGATTTACTAGCCATCTCCCTCCTTGGAGAATCAGCACCTTTACCCTCCTGTTCCGTACAGGTTGCAATTTGTCCTGAGGATGAACGGGAAGAGGGGGAACCAATGAGAGACTAGCTCCAGGGGTTGGGACAGGCACAGGTCACTCTATTTTCCCATCAGGAAGAAGAATTAAGCACAAGCTCAGCCTGCCCCCCAGAACCAGAAGAGGGCCTGAAGCAATCCTGCGCTTTTGCGGCCAGCTCCCAAAAAAGCGAGTTGAAAAATGGAGCTCAGGGGCACTGCAATTCACAAACCTGCAGAGTTTTAAATGATACCTCTCGTCCACAAATATATTAAGGGAAGGCAACGAAGAGGCTTTGAAAGCAAGGCAGAATTGCAGGAAACAGATTTCAGGAGGTAGATTCGAATCGCCTTGAAAGCACATGAAAAGCGGCAAAACGTGGACAATGATGCCCTTGGCCAAAAAGGGCGTATGCGTTTTTTCCTGAATATATTCAGGAAAAAACGCATACGCCCTTTTTGGCCAACCAAGCAACCTGGAAAGGCCAATCAGCGCTCCAAAGAAGTCTCGCTTCCCAGCGGGCAAAAGGGCCATGCGGAAAAAAGTGTCCAAACCAGAAATGCAGGACCGGCCATGGAGAAATGGGAGCCTTGCTACGCTGATGGGTGGGATGTAAATTGCCAACAGCCACTCTGGAGAAGTGTACGGTGTGTTCTGAAACATCTAAAAAACACAGCTTGGAGAGCATAGGGCACTTCCACTCATGGGCGTATAAATTGGGAAAACTAAAAATCAGCAAGACACAGGCACCCCAAAGTTTAGGGCTGCTCTGTTGACAAGAACCCCCACTTCATTACACCTTAAATATCCTAGGAAAGAGAAAAATGGATAAAGAAGTTGGGGTCCTCATGTAAAATGGAATATCACTCAGCCATGAAATCAACGTCATAAGGCTAGTAGCAGCACGATGAGTGGATTTAGGTACGACGATTCTAAGTGAAATAAGTCACACAGAAAAAGACACTTATCATAAGATATCACTTCTAGAGGGAATGTAAAAACCGCTACACTTGAACTGAATTACAAAACAGAACAGAGTCACACGTTTAGGAAACACACTAAGGCTGCTGAACGGGAAAGGTGAGGTGGGGTGATGCATAAAACAAGGGTTTCAAATTAGCTCCGATACCGTTCCATAAACCCAATATGTAAGAGACAAGACCTATTCCTTGCTCAGTGAACTGGACTCAACACCCCCTATTCACCGCACAAGAATATATCTGACTAGTAAGAATCTTCAAACCTATGCATTGATATCTCTCTGTAAGTGAGTCAAGGGGGTGTAAAGCGGCATAAACACAGCCGTGAAAAGCAGCTAAACCCCATTATAAAAATAAATTACTTTTCAAAACCCGTGAAACAAAGACAGTGAAAGAGAGAGAAATTCTTACAAAATTCGTTCAGGGGCTGTGATGCAACCTGGATTGACCATATCTAGACCCACAGCTGATTGAGACATAAGGGTGGACACTCTTGGGGCTGAGAGGTTCGGTGAGGTTGGGTGAGCCAACGCAGACCCTTTCAAGTAATACTGCATGGTACCCATCCCATGGGTCCCAAATCTCCAGGTTCAAGGGCATCTTCCTACGTCGAAAACAGGCATGAGAAACCCAGAAGATGGTACACCGTGTGATCGGGAAAGGTTTCTAAAACGCACCTCATTTCTCATCTCCTTTGCTCGGGTTCGCCATTCCAGCCGATTTACTAGCCATCTCCCTCCTTGGAGAATCAGCACCTTTACCCTCCTGTTCCGTACAGGTTGCAATTTGTCCTGAGGATGAACGGGAAGAGGGGGAACCAATGAGAGACTAGCTCCAGGGGTTGGGACAGGCACAGGTCACTCTATTTTCCCATCAGGAAGAAGAATTAAGCACAAGCTCAGCCTGCCCCCCAGAACCAGAAGAGGGCCTGAAGCAATCCTGCGCTTTTGCGGCCAGCTCCCAAAAAAGCGAGTTGAAAAATGGAGCTCAGGGGCACTGCAATTCACAAACCTGCAGAGTTTTAAATGATACCTCTCGTCCACAAATATATTAAGGGAAGGCAACGAAGAGGCTTTGAAAGCAAGGCAGAATTGCAGGAAACAGATTTCAGGAGGTAGATTCGAATCGCCTTGAAAGCACATGAAAAGCGGCAAAACGTGGACAATGATGCCCTTGGCCAAAAAGGGCGTATGCGTTTTTTCCTGAATATATTCAGGAAAAAACGCATACGCCCTTTTTGGCCAACCAAGCAACCTGGAAAGGCCAATCAGCGCTCCAAAGAAGTCTCGCTTCCCAGCGGGCAAAAGGGCCATGCGGAAAAAAGTGTCCAAACCAGAAATGCAGGACCGGCCATGGAGAAATGGGAGCCTTGCTACGCTGATGGGTGGGATGTAAATTGCCAACAGCCACTCTGGAGAAGTGTACGGTGTGTTCTGAAACATCTAAAAAACACAGCTTGGAGAGCATAGGGCACTTCCACTCATGGGCGTATAAATTGGGAAAACTAAAAATCAGCAAGACACAGGCACCCCAAAGTTTAGGGCTGCTCTGTTGACAAGAACCCCCACTTCATTACACCTTAAATATCCTAGGAAAGAGAAAAATGGATAAAGAAGTTGGGGTCCTCATGTAAAATGGAATATCACTCAGCCATGAAATCAACGTCATAAGGCTAGTAGCAGCACGATGAGTGGATTTAGGTACGACGATTCTAAGTGAAATAAGTCACACAGAAAAAGACACTTATCATAAGATATCACTTCTAGAGGGAATGTAAAAACCGCTACACTTGAACTGAATTACAAAACAGAACAGAGTCACACGTTTAGGAAACACACTACGGCTGCTGAACGGGAAAGGTGAGGTGGGGTGATGCATAAAACAAGGGTTTCAAATTAGCTCCGATACCGTTCCATAAACCCAATATGTAAGAGACAAGACCTATTCCTTGCTCAGTGAACTGGACTCAACACCCCCTATTCACCGCACAAGAATATATCTGACTAGTAAGAATCTTCAAACCTATGCATTGATATCTCTCTGTAAGTGAGTCAAGGGGGTGTAAAGCGGCATAAACACAGCCGTGAAAAGCAGCTAAACCCCATTATAAAAATAAATTACTTTTCAAAACCCGTGAAACAAAGACAGTGAAAGAGAGAGAAATTCTTACAAAATTCGTTCAGGGGCTGTGATGCAACCTGGATTGACCATATCTAGACCCACAGCTGATTGAGACATAAGGGTGGACACTCTTGGGGCTGAGAGGTTCGGTGAGGTTGGGTGAGCCAACGCAGACCCTTTCAAGTAATACTGCATGGTACCCATCCCATGGGTCCCAAATCTCCAGGTTCAAGGGCATCTTCCTACGTCGAAAACAGGCATGAGAAACCCAGAAGATGGTACACCGTGTGATCGGGAAAGGTTTCTAAAACGCACCTCATTTCTCATCTCCTTTGCTCGGGTTCGCCATTCCAGCCGATTTACTAGCCATCTCCCTCCTTGGAGAATCAGCACCTTTACCCTCCTGTTCCGTACAGGTTGCAATTTGTCCTGAGGATGAACGGGAAGAGGGGGAACCAATGAGAGACTAGCTCCAGGGGTTGGGACAGGCACAGGTCACTCTATTTTCCCATCAGGAAGAAGAATTAAGCACAAGCTCAGCCTGCCCCCCAGAACCAGAAGAGGGCCTGAAGCAATCCTGCGCTTTTGCGGCCAGCTCCCAAAAAAGCGAGTTGAAAAATGGAGCTCAGGGGCACTGCAATTCACAAACCTGCAGAGTTTTAAATGATACCTCTCGTCCACAAATATATTAAGGGAAGGCAACGAAGAGGCTTTGAAAGCAAGGCAGAATTGCAGGAAACAGATTTCAGGAGGTAGATTCGAATCGCCTTGAAAGCACATGAAAAGCGGCAAAACGTGGACAATGATGCCCTTGGCCAAAAAGGGCGTATGCGTTTTTTCCTGAATATATTCAGGAAAAAACACATACGCCCTTTTTGGCCAACCAAGCAACCTGGAAAGGCCAATCAGCGCTCCAAAGAAGTCTCGCTTCCCAGCGGGCAAAAGGGCCATGCGGAAAAAAGTGTCCAAACCAGAAATGCAGGACCGGCCATGGAGAAATGGGAGCCTTGCTACGCTGATGGGTGGGATGTAAATTGCCAACAGCCACTCTGGAGAAGTGTACGGTGTGTTCTGAAACATCTAAAAAACACAGCTTGGAGAGCATAGGGCACTTCCACTCATGGGCGTATAAATTGGGAAAACTAAAAATCAGCAAGACACAGGCACCCCAAAGTTTAGGGCTGCTCTGTTGACAAGAACCCCCACTTCATTACAATTTAAATATCCTAGGAAAGAGAAAAATGGATAAAGAAGTTGGGGTCCTCATGTAAAATGGAATATCACTCAGCCATGAAATCAACGTCATAAGGCTAGTAGCAGCACGATGAGTGGATTTAGGTACGACGATTCTAAGTGAAATAAGTCACACAGAAAAAGACACTTATCATAAGATATCACTTCTAGAGGGAATGTAAAAACCGCTACACTTGAACTGAATTACAAAACAGAACAGAGTCACACGTTTAGGAAACACACTACGGCTGCTGAACGGGAAAGGTGAGGTGGGGTGATGCATAAAACAAGGGTTTCAAATTAGCTCCGATACCGTTCCATAAACCCAATATGTAAGAGACAAGACCTATTCCTTGCTCAGTGAACTGGACTCAACACCCCCTATTCACCGCACAAGAATATATCTGACTAGTAAGAATCTTCAAACCTATGCATTGATATCTCTCTGTAAGTGAGTCAAGGGGGTGTAAAGCGGCATAAACACAGCCGTGAAAAGCAGCTAAACCCCATTATAAAAATAAATTACTTTTCAAAACCCGTGAAACAAAGACAGTGAAAGAGAGAGAAATTCTTACAAAATTCGTTCAGGGGCTGTGATGCAACCTGGATTGACCATATCTAGACCCACAGCTGATTGAGACATAAGGGTGGATACTCTTGGGGCTGAGAGGTTCGGTGAGGTTGGGTGAGCCAACGCAGACCCTTTCAAGTAATACTGCATGGTACCCATCCCATGGGTCCCAAATCTCCAGGTTCAAGGGCATCTTCCTACGTCGAAAACAGGCATGAGAAACCCAGAAGATGGTACACCGTGTGATCGGGAAAGGTTTCTAAAACGCACCTCATTTCTCATCTCCTTTGCTCGGGTTCGCCATTCCAGCCGATTTACTAGCCATCTCCCTCCTTGGAGAATCAGCACATTTACCCTCCTGTTCCGTACAGGTTGCAATTTGTCCTGAGGATGAACGGGAAGAGGGGGAACCAATGAGAGACTAGCTCCAGGGGTTGGGACAGGCACAGGTCACTCTATTTTCCCATCAGGAAGAAGAATTAAGCACAAGCTCAGCCTGCCCCCCAGAACCAGAAGAGGGCCTGAAGCAATCCTGCGCTTTTGCGGCCAACTCCCAAAAAAGCGAGTTGAAAAATGGAGCTCAGGGGCACTGCAATTCACAAACCTGCAGAGTTTTAAATGATACCTCTCGTCCACAAATATATTAAGGGAAGGCAACGAAGAGGCTTTGAAAGCAAGGCAGAATTGCAGGAAACAGATTTCAGGAGGTAGATTCGAATCGCCTTGAAAGCACATGAAAAGCGGCAAAACGTGGACAATGATGCCCTTGGCCAAAAAGGGCGTATGCGTTTTTTCCTGAATATATTCAGGAAAAAACGCATTCGCCCTTTTTGGCCAACCAAGCAACCTGGAAAGGCCAATCAGCGCTCCAAAGAAGTCTCGCTTCCCAGCGGGCAAAAGGGCCATGCGGAAAAAAGTGTCCAAACCAGAAATGCAGGACCGGCCATGGAGAAATGGGAGCCTTGCTACGCTGATGGGTGGGATGTAAATTGCCAACAGCCACTCTGGAGAAGTGTACGGTGTGTTCTGAAACATCTAAAAAACACAGCTTGGAGAGCATAGGGCACTTCCACTCATGGGCGTATAAATTGGGAAAACTAAAAATCAGCAAGACACAGGCACCCCAAAGTTTAGGGCTGCTCTGTTGACAAGAACCCCCACTTCATTACACCTTAAATATCCTAGGAAAGAGAAAAATGGATAAAGAAGTTGGGGTCCTCATGTAAAATGGAATATCACTCAGCCATGAAATCAACGTCATAAGGCTAGTAGCAGCACGATGAGTGGATTTAGGTACGACGATTCTAAGTGAAATAAGTCACACAGAAAAAGACACTTATCATAAGATATCACTTCTAGAGGGAATGTAAAAACCGCTACACTTGAACTGAATTACAAAACAGAACAGAGTCACACGTTTAGGAAACACACTACGGCTGCTGAACGGGAAAGGTGAGGTGGGGTGATGCATAAAACAAGGGTTTCAAATTAGCTCCGATACCGTTCCATAAACCCAATATGTAAGAGACAAGACCTATTCCTTGCTCAGTGAACTGGACTCAACACCCCCTATTCACCGCACAAGAATATATCTGACTAGTAAGAATCTTCAAACCTATGCATTGATATCTCTCTGTAAGTGAGTCAAGGGGGTGTAAAGCGGCATAAACACAGCCGTGAAAAGCAGCTAAACCCCATTATAAAAATAAATTACTTTTCAAAACCCGTGAAACAAAGACAGTGAAAGAGAGAGAAATTCTTACAAAATTCGTTCAGGGGCTGTGATGCAACCTGGATTGACCATATCTAGACCCACAGCTGATTGAGACATAAGGGTGGACACTCTTGGGGCTGAGAGGTTCGGTGAGGTTGGGTGAGCCAACGCAGACCCTTTCAAGTAATACTGCATGGTACCCATCCCATGGGTCCCAAATCTCCAGGTTCAAGGGCATCTTCCTACGTCGAAAACAGGCATGAGAAACCCAGAAGATGGTACACCGTGTGATCGGGAAAGGTTTCTAAAACGCACCTCATTTCTCATCTCCTTTGCTCGGGTTCGCCATTCCAGCCGATTTACTAGCCATCTCCCTCCTTGGAGAATCAGCACCTTTACCCTCCTGTTCCGTACAGGTTGCAATTTGTCCTGAGGATGAACGGGAAGAGGGGGAACCAATGAGAGACTAGCTCCAGGGGTTGGGACAGGCACAGGTCACTCTATTTTCCCATCAGGAAGAAGAATTAAGCACAAGCTCAGCCTGCCCCCCAGAACCAGAAGAGGGCCTGAAGCAATCCTGCGTTTTTGCGGCCAGCTCCCAAAAAAGCGAGTTGAAAAATGGAGCTCAGGGGCACTGCAATTCACAAACCTGCAGAGTTTTAAATGATACCTCTCGTCCACAAATATATTAAGGGAAGGCAACGAAGAGGCTTTGAAAGCAAGGCAGAATTGCAGGAAACAGATTTCAGGAGGTAGATTCGAATCGCCTTGAAAGCACATGAAAAGCGGCAAAACGTGGACAATGATGCCCTTGGCCAAAAAAGGCGTATGCGTTTTTTCCTGAATATATTCAGGAAAAAACGCATACGCCCTTTTTGGCCAACCAAGCAACCTGGAAAAGCAAATCAGAGCTCGAAAGAAGTCTCGCTTCCCAGCGGGCAAAAGGGCCATGCGGAAAAAAGTGTCCAAACCAGAAATGCAGGACCGGCCATGGAGAAATGGGAGCCTTGCTACGCTGATGGGTGGGATGTAAATTGCCAACAGCCACTCTGGAGAAGTGTACGGTGTGTTCTGAAACATCTAAAAAACACAGCTTGGAGAGCATAGGGCACTTCCACTCATGGGCGTATAAATTGGGAAAACTAAAAATCAGCAAGACACAGGCACCCCAAAGTTTAGGGCTGCTCTGTTGACAAGAACCCCCACTTCATTACACCTTAAATATCCTAGGAAAGAGAAAAATGGATAAAGAAGTTGGGGTCCTCATGTACAATGGAATATCACTCAGCCATGAAATCAACGTCATAAGGCTAGTAGCAGCACGATGAGTGGATTTAGGTACGACGATTCTAAGTGAAATAAGTCACACAGAAAAAGACACTTATCATAAGATATCACTTCTAGAGGGAATGTAAAAACCGCTACACTTGAACTGAATTACAAAACAGAACAGAGTCACACGTTTAGGAAACACACTACGGCTGCTGAACGGGAAAGGTGAGGTGGGGTGATGCATAAAACAAGGGTTTCAAATTAGCTCAGATACCGTTCCATAAACCCAATATGTAAGAGACAAGACCTATTCCTTTTTCAGTGAACTGGACTCAACACCCCCTATTCACCGCACAAGAATATATCTGACTAGTAAGAATCTTCAAACCTATGTATTGATATCTCTCTGGAAGTGAGTCAAGGGGGTGTAAAGCGGCATAAACACAGCCGTGAAAAGCAGCTAAACCCCATTATAAAAATAAATTACTTTTCAAAACCCGTGAAACAAAGACAGTGAAAGAGAGAGAAATTCTTACAAAATTCGTTCAGGGGCTGTGATGCAACCTGGATTGACCATATCTAGACCCACAGCTGATTGAGACATAAGGGTGGACACTCTTGGGGCTGAGAGGTTCGGTGAGGTTGGGTGAGCCAACGCAGACCCTTTCAAGTAATACTGCATGGTACCCATCCCATGGGTCCCAAATCTCCAGGTTCAAGGGCATCTTCCTACGTCGAAAACAGGCATGAGAAACCCAGAAGATGGTACACCGTGTGATCGGGAAAGGTTTCTAAAACGCACCTCATTTCTCATCTCCTTTGCTCGGGTTCGCCATTTCAGCCGATTTACTAGCCATCTCCCTCCTTGGAGAATCAGCACCTTTACCCTCCTGTTCCGTACAGGTTGCAATTTGTCCTGAGGATGAACGGGAAGAGGGGGAACCAATGAGAGACTAGCTCTAGGTGTTGGGACAGGCACAGGTCACTCTATTTTCCCATCAGGAAGAAGAATTAAGCACAAGCTCAGCCTGCCCCCCAGAACCAGAAGAGGGCCTGAAGCAATCCTGCGTTTTTGCGGCCAGCTCCCAAAAAAGCGAGTTGAAAAATGGAGCTCAGGGGCACTGCAATTCACAAACCTGCAGAGTTTTAAATGATACCTCTCGTCCACAAATATATTAAGGGAAGGCAACGAAGAGGCTTTGAAAGCAAGGCAGAATTGCAGGAAACAGATTTCAGGAGGTAGATTCGAATCGCCTTGAAAGCACATGAAAAGCGGCAAAACGTGGACAATGATGCCCTTGGCCAAAAAGGGCGTATGCGTTTTTTCCTGAATATATTCAGGAAAAAACGCACACGCCCTTTTTGGCCAACCAAGCAACCTGGAAAGGCCAATCAGCGCTCCAAAGAAGTCTCGCTTCCCAGCGGGCAAAAGGGCCATGCGGAAAAAAGTGTCCAAACCAGAAATGCAGGACCGGCCATGGAGAAATGGGAGCCTTGCTACGCTGATGGGTGGGATGTAAATTGCCAACAGCCACTCTGGAGAAGTGTACGGTGTGTTCTGAAACATCTAAAAAACACAGCTTGGAGAGCATAGGGCACTTCCACTCATGGGCGTATAAATTGGGAAAACTAAAAATCAGCAAGACACAGGCACCCCAAAGTTTAGGGCTGCTCTGTTGACAAGAACCCCCACTTCATTACACCTTAAATATCCTAGGAAAGAGAAAAATGGATAAAGAAGTTGGGGTCCTCATGTACAATGGAATATCACTCAGCCATGAAATCAACGTCATAAGGCTAGTAGCAGCACGATGAGTGGATTTAGGTACGACGATTCTAAGTGAAATAAGTCACACAGAAAAAGACACTTATCATAAGATATCACTTCTAGAGGGAATGTAAAAACCGCTACACTTGAACTGAATTACAAAACAGAACAGAGTCACACGTTTAGGAAACACACTACGGCTGCTGAACGGGAAAGGTGAGGTGGGGTGATGCATAAAACAAGGGTTTCAAATTAGCTCAGATACCGTTCCATAAACCCAATATGTAAGAGACAAGACCTATTCCTTTTTCAGTGAACTGGACTCAACACCCCCTATTCACCGCACAAGAATATATCTGACTAGTAAGAATCTTCAAACCTATGTATTGATATCTCTCTGGAAGTGAGTCAAGGGGGTGTAAAGCGGCATAAACACAGCCGTGAAAAGCAGCTAAACCCCATTATAAAAATAAATTACTTTTCAAAACCCGTGAAACAAAGACAGTGAAAGAGAGAGAAATTCTTACAAAATTCGTTCAGGGGCTGTGATGCAACCTGGATTGACCATATCTAGACCCACAGCTGATTGAGACATAAGGGTGGACACTCTTGGGGCTGAGAGGTTCGGTGAGGTTGGGTGAGCCAACGCAGACCCTTTCAAGTAATACTGCATGGTACCCATCCCATGGGTCCCAAATCTCCAGGTTCAAGGGCATCTTCCTACGTCGAAAACAGGCATGAGAAACCCAGAAGATGGTACACCGTGTGATCGGGAAAGGTTTCTAAAACGCACCTCATTTCTCATCTCCTTTGCTCGGGTTCGCCATTTCAGCCGATTTACTAGCCATCTCCCTCCTTGGAGAATCAGCACCTTTACCCTCCTGTTCCGTACAGGTTGCAATTTGTCCTGAGGATGAACGGGAAGAGGGGGAACCAATGAGAGACTAGCTCTAGGTGTTGGGACAGGCACAGGTCACTCTATTTTCCCATCAGGAAGAAGAATTAAGCACAAGCTCAGCCTGCCCCCCAGAACCAGAAGAGGGCCTGAAGCAATCCTGCGTTTTTGCGGCCAGCTCCCAAAAAAGCGAGTTGAAAAATGGAGCTCAGGGGCACTGCAATTCACAAACCTGCAGAGTTTTAAATGATACCTCTCGTCCACAAATATATTAAGGGAAGGCAACGAAGAGGCTTTGAAAGCAAGGCAGAATTGCAGGAAACAGATTTCAGGAGGTAGATTCGAATCGCCTTGAAAGCACATGAAAAGCGGCAAAACGTGGACAATGATGCCCTTGGCCAAAAAGGGCGTATGCGTTTTTTCCTGAATATATTCAGGAAAAAACGCATACGCCCTTTTTGGCCAACCAAGCAACCTGGAAAGGCCAATCAGCGCTCCAAAGAAGTCTCGCTTCCCAGCGGGCAAAAGGGCCATGCGGAAAAAAGTGTCCAAACCAGAAATGCAGGACCGGCCATGGAGAAATGGGAGCCTTGCTACGCTGATGGGTGGGATGTAAATTGCCAACAGCCACTCTGGAGAAGTGTACGGTGTGTTCTGAAACATCTAAAAAACACAGCTTGGAGAGCATAGGGCACTTCCACTCATGGGCGTATAAATTGGGAAAACTAAAAATCAGCAAGACACAGGCACCCCAAAGTTTAGGGCTGCTCTGTTGACAAGAACCCCCACTTCATTACACCTTAAATATCCTAGGAAAGAGAAAAATGGATAAAGAAGTTGGGGTCCTCATGTACAATGGAATATCACTCAGCCATGAAATCAACGTCATAAGGCTAGTAGCAGCACGATGAGTGGATTTAGGTACGACGATTCTAAGTGAAATAAGTCACACAGAAAAAGACACTTATCATAAGATATCACTTCTAGAGGGAATGTAAAAACCGCTACACTTGAACTGAATTACAAAACAGAACAGAGTCACACGTTTAGGAAACACACTACGGCTGCTGAACGGGAAAGGTGAGGTGGGGTGATGCATAAAACAAGGGTTTCAAATTAGCTCAGATACCGTTCCATAAACCCAATATGTAAGAGACAAGACCTATTCCTTTTTCAGTGAACTGGACTCAACACCCCCTATTCACCGCACAAGAATATATCTGACTAGTAAGAATCTTCAAACCTATGTATTGATATCTCTCTGGAAGTGAGTCAAGGGGGTGTAAAGCGGCATAAACACAGCCGTGAAAAGCAGCTAAACCCCATTATAAAAATAAATTACTTTTCAAAACCCGTGAAACAAAGACAGTGAAAGAGAGAGAAATTCTTACAAAATTCGTTCAGGGGCTGTGATGCAACCTGGATTGACCATATCTAGACCCACAGCTGATTGAGACATAAGGGTGGACACTCTTGGGGCTGAGAGGTTCGGTGAGGTTGGGTGAGCCAACGCAGACCCTTTCAAGTAATACTGCATGGTACCCATCCCATGGGTCCCAAATCTCCAGGTTCAAGGGCATCTTCCTACGTCGAAAACAGGCATGAGAAACCCAGAAGATGGTACACCGTGTGATCGGGAAAGGTTTCTAAAACGCACCTCATTTCTCATCTCCTTTGCTCGGGTTCGCCATTCCAGCCGATTTACTAGCCATCTCCCTCCTTGGAGAATCAGCACCTTTACCCTCCTGTTCCGTACAGGTTGCAATTTGTCCTGAGGATGAACGGGAAGAGGGGGAACCAATGAGAGACTAGCTCTAGGTGTTGGGACAGGCACAGGTCACTCTATTTTCCCATCAGGAAGAAGAATTAAGCACAAGCTCAGCCTGCCCCCCAGAACCAGAAGAGGGCCTGAAGCAATCCTGCGCTTTTGCGGCCAGCTCCCAAAAAAGCGAGTTGAAAAATGGAGCTCAGGGGCACTGCAATTCACAAACCTGCAGAGTTTTAAATGATACCTCTCGTCCACAAATATATTAAGGGAAGGCAACGAAGAGGCTTTGAAAGCAAGGCAGAATTGCAGGAAACAGATTTCAGGAGGTAGATTCGAATCGCCTTGAAAGCACATGAAAAGCGGCAAAACGTGGACAATGATGCCCTTGGCCAAAAAGGGCGTATGCGTTTTTTCCTGAATATATTCAGGAAAAAACGCATACGCCCTTTTTGGCCAACCAAGCAACCTGGAAAGGCCAATCAGCGCTCCAAAGAAGTCTCGCTTCCCAGCGGGCAAAAGGGCCATGCGGAAAAAAGTGTCCAAACCAGAAATGCAGGACCGGCCATGGAGAAATGGGAGCCTTGCTACGCTGATGGGTGGGATGTAAATTGCCAACAGCCACTCTGGAGAAGTGTACGGTGTGTTCTGAAACATCTAAAAAACACAGCTTGGAGAGCATAGGGCACTTCCACTCATGGGCGTATAAATTGGGAAAACTAAAAATCAGCAAGACACAGGCACCCCAAAGTTTAGGGCTGCTCTGTTGACAAGAACCCCCACTTCATTACACCTTAAATATCCTAGGAAAGAGAAAAATGGATAAAGAAGTTGGGGTCCTCATGTACAATGGAATATCACTCAGCCATGAAATCAACGTCATAAGGCTAGTAGCAGCACGATGAGTGGATTTAGGTACGACGATTCTAAGTGAAATAAGTCACACAGAAAAAGACACTTATCATAAGATATCACTTCTAGAGGGAATGTAAAAACCGCTACACTTGAACTGAATTACAAAACAGAACAGAGTCACACGTTTAGGAAACACACTACGGCTGCTGAACGGGAAAGGTGAGGTGGGGTGATGCATAAAACAAGGGTTTCAAATTAGCTCAGATACCGTTCCATAAACCCAATATGTAAGAGACAAGACCTATTCCTTTTTCAGTGAACTGGACTCAACACCCCCTATTCACCGCACAAGAATATATCTGACTAGTAAGAATCTTCAAACCTATGTATTGATATCTCTCTGTAAGTGAGTCAAGGGGGTGTAAAGCGGCATAAACACAGCCGTGAAAAGCAGCTAAACCCCATTATAAAAATAAATTACTTTTCAAAACCCGTGAAACAAAGACAGTGAAAGAGAGAGAAATTCTTACAAAATTCGTTCAGGGGCTGTGATGCAACCTGGATTGACCATATCTAGACCCACAGCTGATTGAGACATAAGGGTGGACACTCTTGGGGCTGAGAGGTTCGGTGAGGTTGGGTGAGCCAACGCAGACCCTTTCAAGTAATACTGCATGGTACCCATCCCATGGGTCCCAAATCTCCAGGTTCAAGGGCATCTTCCTACGTCGAAAACAGGCATGAGAAACCCAGAAGATGGTACACCGTGTGATCGGGAAAGGTTTCTAAAACGCACCTCATTTCTCATCTCCTTTGCTCGGGTTCACCATTCCAGCCGATTTACTAGCCATCTCCCTCCTTGGAGAATCAGCACCTTTACCCTCCTGTTCCGTACAGGTTGCAATTTGTCCTGAGGATGAACGGGAAGAGGGGGAACCAATGAGAGACTAGCTCTAGGTGATGGGACAGGCACAGGTCACTCTATTTTCCCATCAGGAAGAAGAATTAAGCACAAGCTCAGCCTGCCCCCCAGAACCAGAAGAGGGCCTGAAGCAATCCTGCGCTTTTGCGGCCAGCTCCCAAAAAAGCGAGTTGAAAAATGGAGCTCAGGGGCACTGCAATTCACAAACCTGCAGAGTTTTAAATGATACCTCTCGTCCACAAATATATTAAGGGAAGGCAACGAAGAGGCTTTGAAAGCAAGGCAGAATTGCAGGAAACAGATTTCAGGAGGTAGATTCGAATCGCCTTGAAAGCACATGAAAAGCGGCAAAACGTGGACAATGATGCCCTTGGCCAAAAAGGGCGTATGCGTTTTTTCCTGAATATATTCAGGAAAAAACGCATACGCCCTTTTTGGCCAACCAAGCAACCTGGAAAGGCCAATCAGCGCTCCAAAGAAGTCTCGCTTCCCAGCGGGCAAAAGGGCCATGCGGAAAAAAGTGTCCAAACCAGAAATGCAGGACCGGCCATGGAGAAATGGGAGCCTTGCTACGCTGATGGGTGGGATGTAAATTGCCAACAGCCACTCTGGAGAAGTGTACGGTGTGTTCTGAAACATCTAAAAAACACAGCTTGGAGAGCATAGGGCACTTCCACTCATGGGCGTATAAATTGGGAAAACTAAAAATCAGCAAGACACAGGCACCCCAAAGTTTAGGGCTGCTCTGTTGACAAGAACCCCCACTTCATTACACCTTAAATATCCTAGGAAAGAGAAAAATGGATAAAGAAGTTGGGGTCCTCATGTACAATGGAATATCACTCAGCCATGAAATCAACGTCATAAGGCTAGTAGCAGCACGATGAGTGGATTTAGGTACGACGATTCTAAGTGAAATAAGTCACACAGAAAAAGACACTTATCATAAGATATCACTTCTAGAGGGAATGTAAAAACCGCTACACTTGAACTGAATTACAAAACAGAACAGAGTCACACGTTTAGGAAACACACTACGGCTGCTGAACGGGAAAGGTGAGGTGGGGTGATGCATAAAACAAGGGTTTCAAATTAGCTCCGATACCGTTCCATAAACCCAATATATAAGAGACAAGACCTATTCCTTTTTCAGTGAACTGGACTCAACACCCCCTATTCACCGCACAAGAATATATCTGACTAGTAAGAATCTTCAAACCTATGTATTGATATCTCTCTGTAAGTGAGTCAAGGGGGTGTAAAGCGGCATAAACACAGCCGTGAAAAGCAGCTAAACCCCATTATAAAAATAAATTACTTTTCAAAACCCGTGAAACAAAGACAGTGAAAGAGAGAGAAATTCTTACAAAATTCGTTCACGGGCTGTGATGCAACCTGGATTGACCATATCTAGACCCACAGCTGATTGAGACATAAGGGTGGACACTCTTGGGGCTGAGAGGTTCGGTGAGGTTGGGTGAGCCAACGCAGACCCTTTCAAGTAATACTGCATGGTACCCATCCCATGGGTCCCAAATCTCCAGGTTCAAGGGCATCTTCCTACGTCGAAAACAGGCATGAGAAACCCAGAAGATGGTACACCGTGTGATCGGGAAAGGTTTCTAAAACGCACCTCATTTCTCATCTCCTTTGCTCGGGTTCGCCATTTCAGCCGATTTACTAGCCATCTCCGTCCTTGGAGAATCAGCACCTTTAACCTCCTGTTCCGTACAGGTTGCAATTTGTCCTGAGGATGAACGGGAAGAGGGGGAACCAATGAGAGACTAGCTCTAGGTGTTGGGACAGGCACAGGTCACTCTATTTTCCCATCAGGAAGAAGAATTAAGCACAAGCTCAGCCTGCCCCCCAGAACCAGAAGAGGGCCTGAAGCAATCCTGCGCTTTTGCGGCCAGCTCCCAAAAAAGCGAGTTGAAAAATGGAGCTCAGGGACACTGCAATTCACAAACCTGCAGAGTTTTAAATGATACCTCTCGTCCACAAATATATTAAGGGAAGGCAACGAAGAGGCTTTGAAAGCAAGGCAGAATTGCAGGAAACAGATTTCAGGAGGTAGATTCGAATCGCCTTGAAAGCACATGAAAAGCGGCAAAACGTGGACAATGATGCCCTTGGCCAAAAAGGGCGTATGCGTTTTTTCCTGAATATATTCAGGAAAAAACGCATACGCCCTTTTTGGCCAACCAAGCAACCTGGAAAGGCCAATCAGCGCTCCAAAGAAGTCTCGCTTCCCAGCGGGCAAAAGGGCCATGCGGAAAAAAGTGTCCAAACCAGAAATGCAGGACCGGCCATGGAGAAATGGGAGCCTTGCTACGCTGATGGGTGGGATGTAAATTGCCAACAGCCACTCTGGAGAAGTGTACGGTGTGTTCTGAAACATCTAAAAAACACAGCTTGGAGAGCATAGGGCACTTCCACTCATGGGCGTATAAATTGGGAAAACTAAAAATCAGCAAGACACAGGCACCCCAAAGTTTAGGGCTGCTCTGTTGACAAGAACCCCCACTTCATTACACCTGAAATATCCTAGGAAAGAGAAAAATGGATAAAGAAGTTGGGGTCCTCATGTACAATGGAATATCACTCAGCCATGAAATCAACGTCATAAGGCTAGTAGCAGCACGATGAGTGGATTTAGGTACGACGATTCTAAGTGAAATAAGTCACACAGAAAAAGACACTTATCATAAGATATCACTTCTAGAGGGAATGTAAAAACCGCTACACTTGAACTGAATTACAAAACAGAACTGAGTCACACGTTTAGGAAACACACTACGGCTGCTGAATGGGAAAGGTGAGGTGGGGTGATGCATAAAACAAGGGTTTCAAATTAGCTCAGATACCGTTCCATAAACCCAATATGTAAGAGACAAGACCTATTCCTTTTTCAGTGAACTGGACTCAACACCCCCTATTCACCGCACAAGAATATATCTGACTAGTAAGAATCTTCAAACCTATGTATTGATATCTCTCTGTAAGTGAGTCAAGGGGATGTAAAGCGGCATAAACACAGCCGTGAAAAGCAGCTAAACCCCATTATAAAAATAAATTACTTTTCAAAACCCGTGAAACAAAGACAGTGAAAGAGAGAGAAATTCTTACAAAATTCGTTCAGGGGCTGTGATGCAACCTGGATTGACCATATCTAGACCCACAGCTGATTGAGACATAAGGGTGGACACTCTTGGGGCTGAGAGGTTCGGTGAGGTTGGGTGAGCCAACGCAGACCCTTTCAAGTAATACTGCATGGTACCCATCCCATGGGTCCCAAATCTCCAGGTTCAAGGGCATCTTCCTACGTCGAAAACAGGCATGAGAAACCCAGAATATGGTACACCGTGTGATCGGGAAAGGTTTCTAAAACGCACCTCATTTCTCATCTCCTTTGCTCGGGTTCGCCATTCCAGCCGATTTACTAGCCATCTCCCTCCTTGGAGAATCAGCACCTTTAACCTCCTGTTCCGTACAGGTTGCAATTTGTCCTGAGGATGAACGGGAAGAGGGGGAACCAATGAGAGACTAGCTCTAGGTGTTGGGACAGGCACAGGTCACTCTATTTTCCCATCAGGAAGAAGAATTAAGCACAAGCTCAGCCTGCCCCCCAGAACCAGAAGAGGGCCTGAAGCAATCCTGCGCTTTTGCGGCCAGCTCCCAAAAAAGCGAGTTGAAAAATGGAGCTCAGGGGCACTGCAATTCACAAACCTGCAGAGTTTTAAATGATACCTCTCGTCCACAAATATATTAAGGGAAGGCAACGAAGAGGCTTTGAAAGCAAGGCAGAATTGCAGGAAACAGATTTCAGGAGGTAGATTCGAATCGCCTTGAAAGCACATGAAAAGCGGCAAAACGTGGACAATGATGCCCTTGGCCAAAAAGGGCGTATGCGTTTTTTCCTGAATATATTCAGGAAAAAACGCATACGCCCTTTTTGGCCAACCAAGCAACCTGGAAAGGCCAATCAGCGCTCCAAAGAAGTCTCGCTTCCCAGCGGGCAAAAGGGCCATGCGGAAAAAAGTGTCCAAACCAGAAATGCAGGACCGGCCATGGAGAAATGGGAGCCTTGCTACGCTGATGGGTGGGATGTAAATTGCCAACAGCCACTCTGGAGAAGTGTACGGTGTGTTCTGAAACATCTAAAAAACACAGCTTGGAGAGCATAGGGCACTTCCACTCATGGGCGTATAAATTGGGAAAACTAAAAATCAGCAAGACACAGGCACCCCAAAGTTTAGGGCTGCTCTGTTGACAAGAACCCCCACTTCATTACACCTTAAATATCCTAGGAAAGAGAAAAATGGATAAAGAAGTTGGGGTCCTCATGTACAATGGAATATCACTCAGCCATGAAATCAACGTCATAAGGCTAGTAGCAGCACGATGAGTGGATTTAGGTACGACGATTCTAAGTGAAATAAGTCACACAGAAAAAGACACTTATCATAAGATATCACTTCTAGAGGGAATGTAAAAACCGCTACACTTGAACTGAATTACAAAACAGAACTGAGTCACACGTTTAGGAAACACACTACGGCTGCTGAATAGGAAAGGTGAGGTGGGGTGATGCATAAAACAAGGGTTTCAAATTAGCTCAGATACCGTTCCATAAACCCAATATGTAAGAGACAAGACCTATTCCTTTTTCAGTGAACTGGACTCAACACCCCCTATTCACCGCACAAGAATATATCTGACTAGTAAGAATCTTCAAACCTATGTATTGATATCTCTCTGTAAGTGAGTCAAGGGGGTGTAAAGCGGCATAAACACAGCCGTGAAAAGCAGCTAAACCCCATTATAAAAATAAATTACTTTTCAAAACCCGTGAAACAAAGACAGTGAAAGAGAGAGAAATTCTTACAAAATTCGTTCAGGGGCTGTGATGCAACCTGGATTGACCATATCTAGACCCACAGCTGATTGAGACATAAGGGTGGACACTCTTGGGGCTGAGAGGTTCGGTGAGGTTGGGTGAGCCAACGCAGACCCTTTCAAGTAATACTGCATGGTACCCATCCCATGGGTCCCAAATCTCCAGGTTCAAGGGCATCTTCCTACGTCGAAAACAGGCATGAGAAACCCAGAAGATGGTACACCGTGTGATCGGGAAAGGTTTCTAAAACGCACCTCATTTCTCATCTCCTTTGCTCGGGTTCACCATTCCAGCCGATTTACTAGCCATCTCCCTCCTTGGAGAATCAGCACCTTTAACCTCCTGTTCCGTACAGGTTGCAATTTGTCCTGAGGATGAACGGGAAGAGGGGGAACCAATGAGAGACTAGCTCTAGGTGTTGGGACAGGCACAGGTCACTCTATTTTCCCATCAGGAAGAAGAATTAAGCACAAGCTCAGCCTGCCCCCCAGAACCAGAAGAGGGCCTGAAGCAATCCTGCGCTTTTGCGGCCAGCTCCCAAAAAAGCGAGTTGAAAAATGGAGCTCAGGGGCACTGCAATTCACAAACCTGCAGAGTTTTAAATGATACCTCTCGTCCACAAATATATTAAGGGAAGGCAACGAAGAGGCTTTGAATGCAAGGCAGAATTGCAGGAAACAGATTTCAGGAGGTAGATTCGAATCACCTTGAAAGCACATGAAAAGCGGCAAAACGTGGACAATGATGCCCTTGGCCAAAAAGGGCGTATGCGTTTTTTCCTGAATATATTCAGGAAAAAACGCATACGCCCTTTTTGGCCAACCAAGCAACCTGGAAAGGCCAATCAGCGCTCCAAAGAAGTCTCGCTTCCCAGCGGGCAAAAGGGCCATGCGGAAAAAAGTGTCCAAACCAGAAATGCAGGACCGGCCATGGAGAAATGGGAGCCTTGCTACGCTGATGGGTGGGATGTAAATTGCCAACAGCCACTCTGGAGAAGTGTACGGTGTGTTCTGAAACATCTAAAAAACACAGCTTGGAGAGCATAGGGCACTTCCACTCATGGGCGTATAAATTGGGAAAACTAAAAATCAGCAAGACACAGGCACCCCAAAGTTTAGGGCTGCTCTGTTGACAAGAACCCCCACTTCATTACACCTTAAATATCCTAGGAAAGAGAAAAATGGATAAAGAAGTTGGGGTCCTCATGTACAATGGAATATCACTCAGCCATGAAATCAACGTCATAAGGCTAGTAGCAGCACGATGAGTGGATTTAGGTACGACGATTCTAAGTGAAATAAGTCACACAGAAAAAGACACTTATCATAAGATATCACTTCTAGAGGGAATGTAAAAACCGCTACACTTGAACTGAATTACAAAACAGAACAGAGTCACACGTTTAGGAAACACACTACGGCTGCTGAACGGGAAAGGTGAGGTGGGGTGATGCATAAAACAAGGGTTTCAAATTAGCTCCGATACCGTTCCATAAACCCAATATATAAGAGACAAGACCTATTCCTTTTTCAGTGAACTGGACTCAACACCCCCTATTCACCGCACAAGAATATATCTGACTAGTAAGAATCTTCAAACCTATGTATTGATATCTCTCTGTAAGTGAGTCAAGGGGGTGTAAAGCGGCATAAACACAGCCGTGAAAAGCAGCTAAACCCCATTATAAAAATAAATTACTTTTCAAAACCCATGAAACAAAGACAGTGAAAGAGAGAGAAATTCTTACAAAATTCGTTCACGGGCTGTGATGCAACCTGGATTGACCATATCTAGACCCACAGCTGATTGAGACATAAGGGTGGACACTCTTGGGGCTGAGAGGTTCGGTGAGGTTGGGTGAGCCAACGCAGACCCTTTCAAGTAATACTGCATGGTACCCATCCCATGGGTCCCAAATCTCCAGGTTCAAGGGCATCTTCCTACGTCGAAAACAGGCATGAGAAACCCAGAAGATGGTACACCGTGTGATCGGGAAAGGTTTCTAAAACGCACCTCATTTCTCATCTCCTTTGCTCGGGTTCGCCATTTCAGCCGATTTACTAGCCATCTCCGTCCTTGGAGAATCAGCACCTTTAACCTCCTGTTCCGTACAGGTTGCAATTTGTCCTGAGGATGAACGGGAAGAGGGGGAACCAATGAGAGACTAGCTCTAGGTGTTGGGACAGGCACAGGTCACTCTATTTTCCCATCAGGAAGAAGAATTAAGCACAAGCTCAGCCTGCCCCCCAGAACCAGAAGAGGGCCTGAAGCAATCCTGCGCTTTTGCGGCCAGCTCCCAAAAAAGCGAGTTGAAAAATGGAGCTCAGGGACACTGCAATTCACAAACCTGCAGAGTTTTAAATGATACCTCTCGTCCACAAATATATTAAGGGAAGGCTACGAAGAGGCTTTGAAAGCAAGGCAGAATTGCAGGAAACAGATTTCAGGAGGTAGATTCGAATCGCCTTGAAAGCACATGAAAAGCGGCAAAACGTGGACAATGATGCCCTTGGCCAAAAAGGGCGTATGCGTTTTTTCCTGAATATATTCAGGAAAAAACGCATACGCCCTTTTTGGCCAACCAAGCAACCTGGAAAGGCCAATCAGCGCTCCAAAGAAGTCTCGCTTCCCAGCGGGCAAAAGGGCCATGCGGAAAAAAGTGTCCAAACCAGAAATGCAGGACCAGCCATGGAGAAATGGGAGCCTTGCTACGCTGATGGGTGGGATGTAAATTGCCAACAGCCACTCTGGAGAAGTGTACGGTGTGTTCTGAAACATCTAAAAAACACAGCTTGGAGACCATAGAGCACTTCCACTCATGGGCGTATAAATTGGGAAAACTAAAAATCAGCAAGACACAGGCACCCCAAAGTTTAGGGCTGCTCTGTTGACAAGAACCCCCACTTCATTACACCTGAAATATCCTAGGAAAGAGAAAAATGGATAAAGAAGTTGTGGTCCTCATGTACAATGGAATATCACTCAGCCATGAAATCAACGTCATAAGGCTAGTAGCAGCACGATGAGTGGATTTAGGTACGACGATTCTAAGTGAAATAAGTCACACAGAAAAAGACACTTATCATAAGATATCACTTCTAGAGGGAATGTAAAAACCGCTACACTTGAACTGAATTACAAAACAGAACAGAGTCACACGTTTAGGAAACACACTACGGCTGCTGAACGGGAAAGGTGAGGTGGGGTGATGCATAAAACAAGGGTTTCAAATTAGCTCCGATACCGTTCCATAAACCCAATATGTAAGAGACAAGACCTATTCCTTTTTCAGTGAACTGGACTCAACACCCCCTATTCACCGCACAAGAATATATCTGACTAGTAAGAATCTTCAAACCTATGTATTGATATCTCTCTGTAAGTGAGTCAAGGGGGTGTAAAGCGGCATAAACACAGCCGTGAAAAGCAGCTAAACCCCATTATAAAAATAAATTACTTTTCAAAACCCGTGAAACAAAGACAGTGAAAGAGAGAGAAATTCTTACAAAATTCGTTCAGGGGCTGTGATGCAACCTGGATTGACCATATCTAGACCCACAGCTGATTGAGACATAAGGGTGGACACTCTTGGGGCTGAGAGGTTCGGTGAGGTTGGGTGAGCCAACGCAGACCCTTTCAAGTAATACTGCATGGTACCCATCCCATGGGTCCCAAATCTCCAGTTTCAAGGGCATCTTCCTACGTCGAAAACAGGCATGAGAAACCCAGAAGATGGTACACGGTGTGATCGGGAAAGGTTTCTAAAACGCACCTCATTTCTCATCTCCTTTGCTCGGGTTCGCCATTCCAGCCAATTTACTAGCCATCTCCCTCCTTGGAGAATCAGCACCTTTAACCTCCTGTTCCGTACAGGTTGCAATTTGTCCTGAGGATGAACGGGAAGAGGGGGAACCAATGAGAGACTAGCTCTAGGTGTTGGGACAAGCACAGGTCACTCTATTTTCCCATCAGGAAGAAGAATTAAGCACAAGCTCAGCCTGCCCCCCAGAACCAGAAGAGGGCCTGAAGCAATCCTGCGATTTTGCGGCCAGCTCCCAAAAAAGCGAGTTGAAAAATGGAGCTCAGGGGCACTGCAATTCACAAACCTGCAGAGTTTTAAATGATACCTCTCGTCCACAAATATATTAAGGGAAGGCAACGAAGAGGCTTTGAAAGCAAGGCAGAATTGCAGGAAACAGATTTCAGGAGGTAGATTCGAATCGCCTTGAAAGCACATGAAAAGCGGCAAAACGTGGACAATGATGCCCTTGGCCAAAAAGGGCGTATGCGTTTTTTCCTGAATATATTCA
>NW_026645680.1:0-15000 GCF_949987535.1 Balaenoptera acutorostrata | reverse complement strand
CCCGATCACACGGTGTACCATCTTCTGGGTTTCTCATGCCTGTTTTCGTTGTAGGAAGACGCCCTTGAACCTGGAGATTTGGGACCCATGGGATGGGTACCATGCAGTATTACTTGAAAGGGTTTGTGCTGGCTCACCCAACCTCACAGAACCTCTCAGCCCGAAGAGTGTCCACCCTTATGTCTCAATCAGCTGTGGGTCTAGATATGGTCAATCCAGGTTGCATCACAGCCCCTGAACGAATTTTGTAAGAATTTCTCTCTCTTTCACTGTCTTTGTTTCACGGGTTTTTAAAAGTAATTTATTTTTATAATGGGGTTTAGCTGCTTTTCACGGCTGTGTTTACGCCGCTTTACACCCCCTTGACTCACTTACAGAGAGATATCAATACATAGATTTGAAGATTCTTACTAGTCAGATATATTCTTGTGCGGTGAATAGGGGGTGTTGAGTCCAGTTCACTGAGCAAGGAATAGGTCTTGTCTATTACATATTGGGTTTATGGAATGGTATCTGAGCTAATTTGAAACCCTTGTTTTATGCATCACCCCACCTCACCTTTCCCGTTCAGCAGCCATAGTGTGTTTCCTAAACGTGTGACTCTGTTCTGTTTTGCAATTCAGTTCAAGTGTAGCGGTTTTTACATTCCCTCTATAAGTGATATCTTAGGATAAGTGTCTTTATCTGTGTGACTTATTTCACTTAGAATCGTCGTACCTAAATCCACTCATCGTGCTGCTACTAGCCTTATGACGTTTATTTCATGGCTGAGTGATATTCCATTGTACATGAGGACCACAACTTCTTTATCCATTTTTCTCTTTCCTAGGATATTTAAGGTGTAATGAAGTGGGGGTTCTTGTCAACAGAGCAGCCCTAAACTTTGGGGTGCCTGTGTCTTGCTGATTTTTAGTTTTCCCAATTTATACGCCCATGAGTGGAAGTGCCCTATGCTCTCCAAGCTGTGTTTTTTAGATGTTTCAGAACACACCGTACACTTCTCCAGAGTGGCTGTTGGCAATTTGCATCCCACCCATCAGCGTAGCACGGCTCCCATTTCTCCATGGCCGGTCCTGCATTTCTGGTTTGGACACTTTTTTCCGCATGGCCCTTTTGCCCGCTGGGAAGCGAGACTTCTTTGGAGCGCTGATTTGCCTTTCCAGGTGGCTTGGTTGGCCAAAAAGGGCGTATGCGTTTTTTCCTGAATATATTCAGGAAAAAACGCATACGCCCTTTTTGGCCAAGGGCATCATTGTCCACGTTTTGCCGCTTTTCAGGTGCTTTCAAGGCGATTCGAATCTACCTCCTGAAATCTGTTTCCTGCAATTCTGCCTTGCATTCAAAGCCTCTTCGTTGCCTTCCCTTAATATATTTGTGGACGAGAGGTATCATTTAAAACTCTGCAGGTTTGTGAATTGCAGTGCCCCTGAGCTCCATTTTTCAACTCGCTTTTTTGGGAGCTGGCCGCAAAAGCGCAGGATTGCATCAGGCCCTCTTCTGGTTCTGGGGGGCAGGCTGAGCTTGTGCTTAATTCTTCTTCCTGATGGGAAAATAGAGTGACCTGTGCCTGTCCCAACACCTAGAGCTAGTCTCTCATTGGTTCCCCCTCTTCCCGTTCATCCTCAGGACAAATTGCAACCTGTACGGAACAGGAGGTTAAAGGTGCTGATTCTCCAAGGAGGGAGATGGCTAGTAAATCGGCTGGAAGGGCGAACCCGAGCAAAGGAGATGAGAAATGAGGTGCGTTTTAGAAACCTTTTCCGATCACACGGTGTACCATCTTCTGGGTTTCTCATGCATGTTTTCGTTGTAGGAAGACGCCCTTGAACCTGGAGATTTGGGACCCATTGGATGGGTACCATGCAGTATTACTTGAAAGGGTCTGTGCTGGCTCACCCAACCTCACCAAACCTCTCAGCCCCAAGAGTGTCCACCCTTATGTCTCAATCAGCTGTGGGTCTAGATATGGTCAATCCAGGTTGCATCACAGCCCCTGAACGAATTTTGTAAGAATTTCTCTCTCTTTCACTGTCTTTGTTTCACGGGTTTTTAAAAGCAATTTATTTTTATAATGGGGTTTAGCTGCTTTTCACGGCTGTGTTTATGCCTCTTTACACCCCCTTGACTCACTTACAGAGAGATATCAATAAATAGGTTTGAAGATTCTTACTAGTCAGATATATTCTTGTGCGGTGAATAGGGGGTGTTGAGTCCAGTTCACTTAGCAAGGAATAGGTCTTGTCTATTACATATTGGGTTTATGGAACGGTATCTGAGCTAATTTGAAACCCTTGTTTTATGCATCACCCCACCTCACCTTTCCCGTTCAGCAGCCATAGTGTGTTTCCTAAACGTGTGACTCTGTTCTGTTTTGCAATTCAGTTCAAGTGTAGCGGTTTTTACATTCCCTCTATAAGTGATATCTTATGATAAGTGTCTTTTTCTGTGTGACTTATTTCATTTAGAATCGTCGTACCTAAATCCACTCATCGTGCTGCTACTAGCCTTATGACGTTGATTTCATGGCTGAGTGATATTCCATTGTACATGAGGACCCGAAATTCTTTATCCATTTTTCTCTTTCCTAGGATATTTAAGGTGTAATGAAGTAGGGGTTCTTGTCAACAGAGCAGCCCTAAACTTTGGGGTGCCTGTGTCTTGCTGATTTTTAGTTTTCCCAATTTATACGCCCATGAGTGGAAGTGCCCTATGCTCTCCAAGCTGTGTTTTTTAGATGTTTCAGAACACACCGTACACTTCTCCAGAGTGGCTGTTGGCAATTTACATCCCACCCATCAGCGTAGCAAGGCTCCCATTTCTCCATGGCCGGTCCTGCATTTCTGGTTTGGACACTTTTTTCCGCATGGCCCTTTTGCCCGCTGGGAAGCGAGACTTCTTTGAGCGATGATTTGCCTTTCCAGGTTGCTTGGTTGGCCAAAAAGGGCGCATGCGTTTTTTCCTGAATATATTCAGGAAAAAACGCATACGCACTTTTTGGCCAAGGGCATCATTGTCCACGTTTTGCCCCTTTTCATGTGCTTTCAAGGCGATTCGAATCTAGCTCCTGAAATCTGTTTCCTGCAATTCTGCCTTGCATTCAAAGCCTCTTCGTTGCCTTCCCTTAATATATTTGTGGACGAGAGGTATCATTTAAAACTCTGCAGGTTTGTGAATTGCAGGGCCCCTGAGCTCCATTTTTCAACTCGCTTTTTTGGGAGCTGGCCACAAAAGCGCAGGATTCCATCAGGCCCTCTTCTGGTTCTGGGGGGCAGGCTGAGCTTGTGCTTAATTCTTCTTCCTGATGGGAAAATAGAGTGACCTGTGCCTGTCCCAACACCTAGAGCTAGTCTCTCATTGGTTCCCCCTCTTCCCGTTCATCCTCAGGACAAATTGCAACCTGTACGGAACAGGAGGTTAAAGGTGCTGATTCTCCAAGGAGGGAGATGGCTAGTAAATCGGCTGGAATGGCGAACCCGAGCAAAGGAGATGAGAAATGAGGTGCGTTTTAGAAACCTTTCCCGATCACACGGTGTACCATCTTCTGGGTTTCTCATGCCTGTTTTCGTTGTAGGAAGACGCCCTTGAACCTGGAGATTTGGGACCCATGGGATGGGTACCATGCAGTATTACTTGAAAGGGTCTGTGCTGGCTCACCCAACCTCACCAAACCTCTCAGCCCCAAGAGTGTCCACCCTTATGTCTCAATCAGCTGTGGGTCTAGATATGGTCAATCCAGGTTGCATCACAGCCCCTGAACGAATTTTGTAAGAATTTCTCTCTCTTTCACTGTCTTTGTTTCACGGGTTTTTAAAAGTAATTTATTTTTATAATGGGGTTTAGCTGCTTTTCACGGCTGTGTTTATGCCGCTTTACACCCCCTTGAATCCCTTACAGAGAGATATCAATACATAGGTTTGAAGATTCTTACTAGTCAGATATATTCTTGTGCGGTGAATAGGGGGTGTTGAGTCCAGTTCACTGAGCAAGGAGTAGGTCTTGTCTATTACATATTGGGTTTATGGAACGGTATCGGAGCTAATTTGAAACCCTTGTTTTATGCATCACCCCACCTCACCTTTCCCGTTCAGCAGCCATAGTGTGTTTTCTGAACGTGTGACTCTCTTCTCTTTTGTAATTCAGTTCAAGTGTAGCGGTTTTTACATTCCCTCTATAAGTGATATCTTATGATAAGTGTCTTTTTCTGTGTGACTTATTTCACTTAGAATCGTCATACCTAAATCCACTCATCGAGCTGCTACTAGCCTTATGACGTTGATTTCATGGCTGAGTGATATTCCATTGTACATGAGGACCACAACTTCTTTATGCATTTTTCTCTTTCCTAGGATATATAAGGTGTAATGTCGTGGGGATTCTTGTCAACAGAGCAGCCCTAAACTTTGGGGTGCCTGTGTCTTCCTGATTTTTAGTTTTCCCAATTTATACGCCCATGAATGGAAGTGCCCTATGCTCTCCAAGCTGTGTTTTTTAGATGTTTCAGGACACACCGTACACTTCTCCAGAGTGGCTGTTGGCAATTTACATCCCGCCCATCAGCATAGCAATGCTCGCATTTCTCCATGGCCGGTCCTGCATTTCTGGTTTGGACACTTTTTTCCGCATGGCCCTTTTGCCCACTGGGAAGCGATACTTCTTTGGAGCGCTGATTTGCCTTTCCAGGTTGCATGGTTGGCCAAAAAGGGCGTATCCGTTTTTTCCTGAATATATTCAGGAAAAAACGCATACGCCCTTTTTGGCCAAGGGCATCATTGTCCACGTTTTGCCGCTTTTCAGGTGCTTTCAAGGCGATTCGAATCTACCTCCTGAAATCTGTTTCCTGCAATTCTGCCTTGCTTTCAAAGCCTCTTCGTTGCCTTCCCTTAATATATTTGTGGACGAGAGGTATCATTTAAAACTCTGCAGGTTTGTGAATTGCAGGGCCCCTGAGCTCCATTTTTCAACTCGCTTTTTTGGGAGCTGGCCGCAAAAGCGCAGGATTGCATCAGGCCCTCTTCTGGTTCTGGGGGGCAGGCTGAGCTTGTGCTTAATTCTTCTTCCTGATGGGAAAATAGAGTGACCTGTGCCTGTCCCAACACCTAGAGCTAGTCTCTCATTGGTTCCCCCTCTTCCCGTTCATCCTCAGGACAAATTGCAACCTGTACGGAACAGGAGGTTAAAGATGCTGATTCTCCAAGGAGGGAGATGGCTAGTAAATCGGCTGGAATGGCGAACCCGAGCACAAGGAGATGAGAAATGAGGTGCGTTTTAGAAACCTTTCCCGATCACACGGTGTACCATCTTCTGTGTTTCTCATGCCTGTTTTCGTTGTAGGAAGACGCCCTTGAACCTGGAGATTTGGGACCCATGGGATGGGTACCATGCAGTATTACTTGAAAGGGTCTGTGCTGGCTCACCCAACCTCACCAAACCTCTCAGCCCCAAGAGTGTCCACCCTTATGTCTCAATCAGCTGTGGGTCTAGATATGGTCAATCCAGGTTGCATCACAGCCCCTGAACGAATTTTGTAAGAATTTCTCTCTCTTTCACTGTCTTTGTTTCACGGGTTTTTAAAAGCAATTTATTTTTATAATGGGGTTTAGCTGCTTTTCACGGCTGTGTTTATGCCTCTTTACACCCCCTAGACTCACTTACAGAGAGATATCAATAAATAGGTTTGAAGATTCTTACTAGTCAGATATATTCTTGTGCGGTGAATAGGGGGTGTTGAGTCCAGTTCACTTAGCAAGGAATAGGTCTTGTCTATTACATATTGGGTTTATGGAACGGTATCTGAGCTAATTTGAAACCCTTGTTTTATGCATCACCCCACCTCACCTTTCCCGTTCAGCAGCCATAGTGTGTTTCCTAAACGTGTGACTCTGTTCTGTTTTGCAATTCAGTTCAAGTGTAGCGGTTTTTACATTCCCTCTATAAGTGATATCTTAGGATAAGTGTCTTTTTCTGTGTGACTTATTTCACTTAGAATCGTCGTACCTAAATCCACTCATCGTGCTGCTACTAGCCTTATGACGTTGATTTCATGGCTGAGTGATATTCCATTGTACATGAGGACCACAACTTCTTTATCCATTTTTCTCTTTCCTAGGATATTTAAGGTGTAATGAAGTAGGGGTTCTTGTCAACAGAGCAGCCCTAAACTTTGGGGTGCCTGTGTCTTGCTGATTTTTAGTTTTCCCAATTTATACGCCCATGAGTGGAAGTGCCCTATGCTCTCCAAGCTGTGTTTTTTAGATGTTTCAGAACACACCGTACACTTCTCCAGAGTGGCTGTTGGCAATTTACATCCCACCCATCAGCGTAGCAAGGCTCCCATTTCTCCATGGCCGGTCCTGCATTTCTGGTTTGGACACTTTTTTCCGCATGGCCCTTTTGCCCGCTGGGAAGCGAGACTTCTTTGAGCGCTGATTTGCCTTTCCAGGTTGCTTGGTTGGCCAAAAAGGGCGCATGCGTTTTTTCCTGAATATATTCAGGAAAAATCGCATACGCCCTTTTTGGCCAAGGGCATCATTGTCCACGTTTTGCCCCTTTTCATGTGCTTTCAAGGCGATTCGAATCTACCTCCTGAAATCTGTTTCCTGCAATTCTGCCTTGCATTCAAAGCCTCTTCGTTGCCTTCCCTTAATATATTTGTGGACGAGAGGTATCATTTAAAACTCTGCAGGTTTGTGAATTGCAGGGCCCCTGAGCTCCATTTTTCAACTCGCTTTTTTGGGAGCTGGCCACAAAAGCGCAGGATTCCATCAGGCCCTCTTCTGGTTCTGGGGGGCAGGCTGAGCTTGTGCTTAATTCTTCTTCCTGATGGGAAAATAGAGTGACCTGTGCCTGTCCCAACACCTAGAGCTAGTCTCTCATTGGTTCCCCCTCTTCCCGTTCATCCTCAGGACAAATTGCAACCTGTACGGAACAGGAGGTTAAAGGTGCTGATTCTCCAAGGAGGGAGATGGCTAGTAAATCGGCTGGAATGGCGAACCCGAGCAAAGGAGATGAGAAATGAGGTGCGTTTTAGAAACCTTTCCCGATCACACGGTGTACCATCTTCTGGGTTTCTCATGCCTGTTTTCGTTGTAGGAAGACGCCCTTGAACCTGGAGATTTGGGACCCATGGGATGGGTACCATGCAGTATTACTTGAAAGGGTCTGTGCTGGCTCACCCAACCTCACCAAACCTCTCAGCCCCAAGAGTGTCCACCCTTATGTCTCAATCAGCTGTGGGTCTAGATATGGTCAATCCAGGTTGCATCACAGCCCCTGAACGAATTTTGTAAGAATTTCTCTCTCTTTCACTGTCTTTGTTTCACGGGTTTTTAAAAGTAATTTATTTTTATAATGGGGTTTAGCTGTTTTTCACGGCTGTGTTTATGTCGCTTTACACCCCCTTGACTCCCTTACAGAGAGATATCAATACATAGGTTTGAAGATTCTTACTAGTCAGATATATTCTTGTGCGGTGAATAGGGGGTGTTGAGTCCAGTTCACTGAGCAAGGAGTAGGTCTTGTCTATTACATATTGGGTTTATGGAACGGTATCGGAGCTAATTTGAAACCCTTGTTTTATGCATCACCCCACCTCACCTTTCCCGTTCAGCAGCCATAGTGTGTTTTCTGAACGTGTGACTCTCTTCTCTTTTGTAATTCAGTTCAAGTGTAGCGGTTTTTACATTCCCTCTATAAGTGATATCTTATGATAAGTGTCTTTTTCTGTGTGACTTATTTCACTTAGAATCGTCATACCTAAATCCACTCATCGTGCTGCTACTAGCCTTATGACGTTGATTTCATGGCTGAGTGATATTCCATTGTACATGAGGACCACAACTTCTTTATGCATTTTTCTCTTTCCTAGGATATATAAGGTGTAATGTCGTGGGGATTCTTGTCAACAGAGCAGCCCTAAACTTTGGGGTGCCTGTGTCTTGCTGATTTTTAGTTTTCCCAATTTATACGCCCATGAATGGAAGTGCCCTATGCTCTCCAAGCTGTGTTTTTTAGATGTTTCAGGACACACCGTACACTTCTCCAGAGTGGCTGTTGGCAATTTACATCCCGCCCATCAGCATAGCAATGCTCGCATTTCTCCATGGCCGGTCCTGCATTTCTGGTTTGGACACTTTTTTCCGCATGGCCCTTTTGCCCGCTGGGAAGCGAGACTTCTTTGGAGCGCTGATTTGCCTTTCCAGGTTGCTTCGTTGGCCAAAAAGGGCGTATGCGTTTTTTCCTGAATATATTCAGGAAAAAACGGATACGCCCTTTTTGGCCAAGGGCATCATTGTCCACGTTTTGCCGCTTTTCAGGTGCTTTCAAGGCGATTCGAATCTACCTCCTGAAATCTGTTTCCTGCAATTCTGCCTTGCTTTCAAAGCCTCTTCGTTGCCTTCCCTTAATATATTTGTGGACGAGAGGTATCATTTAAAACTCTGCAGGTTTGTGAATTGCAGTGCCCCTGAGCTCCATTTTTCAACTCGCTTTTTTGGGAGCTGGCCGCAAAAGCGCAGGATTGCTTCAGGCCCTCTTCTGGTTTTGGGGGCAGGCTGAGCTTGCGCTTAATTCTTCTTCCTGATGGGAAAATAGAGTGACCTGTGCCTGTCCCAACACCTAGAGCTAGTCTCTCATTGGTTCCCCCTCTTCCCCTTCATCCTCAGGACAAATTGCAACCTGTACGGAACAGGAGGTTAAAGGTGCTGATTCTCCAAGGAGGCAGATGGCTAGTAAATCGGCTGGAATGGCGAACCCGAGCAAAGGAGATGAGAAATGAGGTGCGTTTTAGAAACCTTTCCCGATCACACGGTGTACCATCTTCTGGGTTTCTCATGCCTGTTTTCGTTGTAGGAAGACGCCCTTGAACCTGGAGATTTGGGACCCATGGGATGGGTACCATGCAGTATTACTTGAAAGGGTCTGTGCTGGCTCACCCAACCTCACCAAACCTCTCAGCCCCAAGAGTGTCCACCCTTATGTCTCAATCAGCTGTGGGTCTAGATATGGTCAATCCAGGTTGCATCACAGCCCCTGAACGAATTTTGTAAGAATTTCTCTCTCTTTCACTGTCTTTGTTTCACGTGTTTTTAAAAGCAATTTATTTTTATAATGGGGTTTAGCTGCTTTTCACGGCTGTGTTTATGCCTCTTTACACCCCCTTGACTCACTTACAGAGAGATATCAATAAATAGGTTTGAAGATTCTTACTAGTCACATATATTCTTGTGCGGTGAATAGGGGGTGTTGAGTCCAGTTCACTTAGCAAGGAATAGGTCTTGTCTATTACATATTGGGTTTATGGAACGGTATCTGAGCTAATTTGAAACCCTTGTTTTATGCATCACCCCACCTCACCTTTCCCGTTCAGCAGCCATAGTGTGTTTTCTAAACGTGTGACTCTGTTCTGTTTTGTAATTCAGTTCAAGTGTAGCGGTTTTTACATTCCCTCTAGAAGTGATATCTTATGATAAGTGTCTTTTTCTGTGTGACTTATTTCACTGAGAATCGTCGTACCTAAATCCACTCATCGTGCTGCTACTAGCCTTATGACGTTGATTTCATGGCTGAGTGATATTCCATTGTACATGAGGACCACAACTTCTTTATCCATTTTTCTCTTTCCTAGGATATTTAAGGTGTAATGAAGTGGGGGTTCTTGTCAACAGAGCAGCCCTAAACTTTGGGGTGCCTGTGTCTTGCTGATTTTTAGTTTTCCCAATTTATACGCCCATGAGTGGAAGTGCCCTATGCTCTCCAAGCTGTGTTTTTTAGATGTTTCAGAACACACCGTACACTTCTCCAGAGTGGCTGTTGGCAATTTACATCCCACCCATCAGCGTAGCAAGGCTCCCATTTCTCCATGGCCGGTCCTGCATTTCTGGTTTGGACACTTTTTTCCGCATGGCCCTTTTGCCCGCTGGGAAGCGAGACTTCTTTGGAGCGCTGATTTGCCTTTCCAGGTTGCTTGGTTGGCCAAAAAGGGCGTATGCGTTTTTTCCTGAATATATTCAGGAAAAAACGCATACGCCCTTTTTGGCCAAAGGCATCATTGTCCACGTTTTGCCGCTTTTCATGTGCTTTCAAGGCGATTCGAATCTACCTCCTGAAATCTGTTTCCTGCAATTCTGCCTTGCTTTCAAAGCCTCTTCGTTGCCTTCCCTTAATATATTTGTGGACGAGAGGTATCATTTAAAACTCTGCAGGTTTGTGAATTGCAGGGCCCCTGAGCTCCATTTTTCAACTCGCTTTTTTGGGAGCTGGCCGCAAAAGCGCAGGATTGCATCAGGCCCTCTTCTGGTTCTGGGGGGCAGGCTGAGCTTGTGCTTAATTCTTCTTCCTGATGGGAAAATAGAGTGACCTGTGCCTGTCCCAACACCTAGAGCTAGTCTCTCATTGGTTCCCCCTCTTCCCGTTTTTCCTCAGGACAAATTGCAACCTGCACGGAACAGGAGGTTAAAGGTGCTGATTCTCCAAGGAGGGAGATGGCTAGTAAATCGGCTGGAATGGCGAACCCGAGCACAAGGAGATGAGAAATGAGGTGCGTTTTAGAAACCTTTCCCGATCACACGGTGTACCATCTTCTGGGTTTCTCATGCCTGTTTTCGTTGTAGGAAGACGCCCTTGAACCTGGAGATTTGGGACCCATGGGATGGGTACCATGCAGTATTACTTGAAAGGGTCTGTGCTGGCTCACCCAACCTCACCAAACCTCTCAGCCCCAAGAGTGTCCACCCTTATGTCTCAATCAGCTGTGGGTCTAGATATGGTCAATCCAGGTTGCATCACAGCCCCTGAACGAATTTTGTAAGAATTTCTCTCTCTTACACTGTCTTTGTTTCACGGGTTTTTAAAAGCAATTTATTTTTATAATGGGGTTTAGCTGCTTTTCACGGCTGTGTTTATTCCTCTTTACACCCCCTTGACTCACTTACAGAGAGATATCAATAAATAGGTTTGAAGATTCTTACTAGTCAGATATATTCTTGTGCGGTGAATAGGGGGTGTTGAGTCCAGTTCACTTAGCAAGGAATAGGTCTTGTCTATTACATATTGGGTTTATGGAACGGTATCTGAGCTAATTTGAAACCGTTGTTTTATGCATCACCCCACCTCACCTTTCCCGTTCAGCAGCCATAGTGTGTTTCCTAAACGTGTGACTCTGTTCTGTTTTGCAATTCAGTTCAAGTGTAGCGGTTTTTACATTCCCTCTATAAGTGATATCTTATGATAAGTGTCTTTTTCTGTGTGACTTATTTCACTTAGAATCGTCGTACCTAAATCCACTCATCGTGCTGCTACTAGCCTTATGACGTTGATTTCATGGCTGAGTGATATTCCATTGTACATGAGGACCCGAACTTCTTTATCCATTTTTCTCTTTCCTAGGATATTTAAGGTGTAATGAAGTAGGGGTTCTTGTCAACAGAGCAGCCCTAAACTTTGGGGTGCCTGTGTCTTGCTGATTTTTAGTTTTCCCAATTTATACGCCCATGAGTGGAAGTGCCCTATGCTCTCCAAGCTGTGTTTTTTAGATGTTTCAGAACACACCGTACACTTCTCCAGAGTGGCTGTTGGCAATTTACATCCCACCCATCAGCGTAGCAAGGCTCCCATTTCTCCATGGCCGGTCCTGCATTTCTGGTTTGGACACTTTTTTCCGCATGGCCCTTTTGCCCGCTGGGAAGCGAGACTTCTTTGGAGCGCTGATTTGCCTTTCCAGGTTGCTTGGTTGGCCAAAAAGGGCGTATGCGTTTTTTCCTGAATATATTCAGGAAAAAACGCATACGCCCTTTTTGGCCAAGGGCATCATTGTCCACGTTTTGCCGCTTTTCATGTGCTTTCAAGGCGATTGGAATCTACCTCCTGAAATCTGTTTCCTGCATTTCTGCCTTGCTTTCAAAGCCTCTTCGTTGCCTTCCCTTAATATATTTGTGGACGAGAGGTATCATTTAAAACTCTGCAGGTTTGTGAATTGCAGGGCCCCTGAGCTCCATTTTTCAAATCGCTTTTTTGGGAGCTGGCCGCAAAAGCGCAGGATTGCATCAGGCCCTCTTCTGGTTCTGGGGGGCAGGCTGAGCTTGTGCTTAATTCTTCTTCCTGATGGGAAAATAGAGTGACCTGTGCCTGTCCCAACACCTAGAGCTAGTCTCTCATTGGTTCCCCCTCTTCCCGTTCATCCTCAGGACAAATTGCAACCTGTACGGAAGAGGAGGTTAAAGGTGCTGATTCTCCAAAGAGGAAGATGGCTAGTAAATCGGCTGGAATGGCGAACCCGAGCACAAGGAGATGAGAAATGAGGTGCGTTTTAGAAACCTTTCCCGATCACACGGTGTACCATCTTCTGGGTTTCTCATGCTTGTTTTCGTTGTAGGAAGACGCCCTTGAACCTGGAGATTTGGGACCCATGGGATGGGTACCATGCAGTATTACTTGAAAGGGTCTGTGCTGGCTCACCCAACCTCACCAAACCTCTCAGCCCCAAGAGTGTCCACCCTTATGTCTCAATCAGCTGTGGGTCTAGATATGGTCAATCCAGGTTGCATCACAGCCCCTGAACGAATTTTGTAAGAATTTCTCTCTCTTTCACTGTCTTTGTTTCACGGGTTTTTAAAAGCAATTTATTTTTATAATGGGGTTTAGCTGCTTTTCACGGCTGTGTTTATGCCTCTTTACACCCCCTTGACTCACTTACAGAGAGATATCAATAAATAGGTTTGAAGATTCTTACTAGTCAGATATATTCTTGTGCGGTGAATAGGGGGTGTTGAGTCCAGTTCACTTAGCAAGGAATAGGTCTTGTCTATTACATATTGGGTTTATGGAACGGTATCTGAGCTAATTTGAACCCCTTGTTTTATGCATCACCCCACCTCACCTTTCCCGTTCAGCAGCCATAGTGTGTTTCCTAAACGTGTGACTCTGTTCTGTTTTGCAATTCAGTTCAAGTGTAGCGGTTTTTACATTCCCTCTATAAGTGATATCTTAGGATAAGTGTCTTTTTCTGTGTGACTTATTTCACTTAGAATCGTCGTACCTAAATCCACTCATCGTGCTGCTACTAGCCTTATGACGTTGATTTCATGGCTGAGTGATATTCCATTGTACATGAGGACCCGAACTTCTTTATCCATTTTTCTCTTTCCTAGGATATTTAAGGTGTAATGAAGTAGGGGTTCTTGTCAACAAAGCAGCCCTAAACTTTCGGGTGCCTGTGTCTTGCTGATTTTTAGTTTTCCCAATTTATACGCCCATGAGTGGAAGTGCCCTATGCTCTCCAAGCTGTGTTTTTTAGATGTTTCAGAACACACCGTACACTTCTCCAGAGTGGCTGTTGGCAATTTACATCCCACCCATCAGCGTAGCAAGGCTCCCATTTCTCCATGGCCGGTCCTGCATTTCTGGTTTGGACACTTTTTTCCGCATGGCCCTTTTGCCCGCTGGGAAGCGAGACTTCTTTGAGCGATGATTTGCCTTTCCAGGTTGCTTGGTTGGCCAAAAAGGGCGCATGCGTTTTTTCCTGAATATATTCAGGAAAAAACGCATACGCCCTTTTTGGCCAAGGGCATCATTGTCCACGTTTTGCCGCTTTTCATGTGCTTTCAAGGCGATTCGAATCTACCTCCTGAAATCTGTTTCCTGCAATTCTGCCTTGCATTCAAAGCCTCTTCGTTGCCTTCCCTTAATATATTTGTGGACGAGAGGTATCATTTAAAACTCTGCAGGTTTGTGAATTGTAGGGCCCCTGAGCTCCATTTTTCAACTCGCTTTTTTGGGAGCTGGCCACAAAAGCGCAGGATTGCATCAGGCCCTCTTCTGGTTCTGGGGGGCAGGCTGAGCTTGTGCTTAATTCTTCTATCTGATGGGAAAATAGAGTGACCTGTTCCTGTCCCAAAACCTAGAGCTAGTCTCTCATTGGTTCCCCCTCTTCCCGTTCATCCTCAGGACAAATTGCAACCTGTACGGAACAGGAGGTTAAAGGTGCTGATTCTCCAAGAAGGGAGATGGCTAGTAAATTGGCTGGAATGGCGAACCCGAGCAAAGGAGATGAGAAATGAGGTGCGTTTTAGAAACCTTTCACGATCACACGGTGTACCATCATCTGGGTTTCTCATGCCTGTTTTCGTTGTAGGAAGACGCCCTTGAACCTGGAGATTTGGGACCCATGGGATGGGTACCATGCAGTATTACTTGAAAGGGTCTGTGCTGGCTCACCCAACCTCACCAAACCTCTCAGCCCCAAGAGTGTCCACCCTTATGTCTCAATCAGCTGTGGGTCTAGATATGGTCAATCCAGGTTGCATCACAGCCCCTGAACGAATTTTGTAAGAATTTCTCTCTCTTTCACTGTCTTTGTTTCACGGGTTTTGAAAAGTAATTTATTTTTATAATGGGGTTTAGCTGCTTTTCACGGCTGTGTTTATGCCGCTTTACACCCCCTTGACTCACTTACAGAGAGATATCAATACATAGGTTTGAAGATTCTTACTAGTCAGATATATTCTTGTGCGGTGAATAGGGGGTGTTGAGTCCAGTTCACTGAAAAAGGAATAGGTCTTGTCTCTTACATATTGGGTTTATGGAACGGTATCGGAGCTAATTTGAAACCCTTGTTTTATGCATCACCCCACCTCACCTTTCCCGTTCAGCAGCCATAGTGTGTTTTCTGAACGTGTGACTCTGTTGTGTTTTGTAATTCATTTCAAGTGTAGCGGTTTTTATATTCCCTCTATAAGTGATATCTTATGATAAGTGTCTTCTTCTGTGTGACTTATTTCACTTAGAATCGTCATACCTAAATCCACTCATCGTGCTGCTGCTAGGCTTATGACGTGGATTTCATGGCTGAGTGATATTCCATTGTACATGAGGACCACAACTTCTTTATCCACTTTTCTCTTTCCTAGGATATTTAAGGTGTAATGAAGTAGGGGTTCTTGTCAACAGAGCAGCATTAAACTTTGGGGTGCCTGTGTCTTGCTGATTTTTAGTTTTCCCAATTTATAC
>NW_026645679.1:300000-483472 GCF_949987535.1 Balaenoptera acutorostrata | reverse complement strand
CCAAAATTCGTTCAGGGGCTGTGATGCAAACTGGATTGACCATATGTAGACCCACAGCTGATTGAGACATAAGGGTGGACACTCTTGGGGCTGAGAGGTTCGGTGAGGTTGGGTGAGCCAATGCAGACCCTTTCAAGTAATACTGCATGGTACCCATCCCATGGGTCCCAAATCTCCAGGTTCAAGGGCATCTTCCTACATCGAAAACAGGCATGAGAAACCCAGAAGATGGTACACCGTGTGATCGGGAAAGGTTTCTAAAACGCACCTCATTTCTCATCTCCTTTGCTCGGGTTCGCCATTCCAGCCGATTTACTAGCCATCTCCCTCCTTGGGGAATCAGCACCTTTAACCTCCTGTTCCGTACAGGTTGCAATTTGTCCTGAGGATGACGGGAAGAGGGGGAACCAATGAGAGACTAGCTCTAGGTGTTGGGACAGGCACAGGTCACTCTATTTTCCCATCAGGAAGAAGAATTAAGCACAAGCTCAGCCTGCCCCCCAGAACCAGAAGAGGGCCTGAAGCAATCCTGCGCTTTTGCGGCCAGCTCCCAAATAAGCGAGTTGAAAAATGGAGCTCAGGGGCACTGCAATTCACAAACCTGCAGAGTTTTAAATGATACCTCTCGTCCACAAATATATTAAGGGAAGGCAACGAAGTAGGCTTTGAAAGCAAGGCAGAATTGCAGGAAACAGATTTCAGGAGGTAGATTCGAATCGCCTTGAGAAAGCACATGAAAAGCGGCAAAACGTGGACAATGATGCCCTTGGCCAAAAAGGGCGTATGCGTTTTTTCCTGAATATATTCAGGAAAAAACGCATACGCCCTTTTTGGCCAACCAAGCAACCTGGAAAGGCCAATCAGCGCTCCAAAGAAGTCTGGCTTCCCAGCGGGCAAAAGGGCCATGCGGAAAAAAGTGTCCAAAGCAGAAATGCAGGACCGGCCATGGAGAAATGGGAGCCTTGCTACACTGATGGGCGGGATGTAAATTGCCAACAGCCACTCTGGAGAAGTGTACGGTGTGTTCTGAAACATCTAAAAAACACAGCTTGGAGAGCATAGGGCACTTCCACTCATGGGCGTATAAATTGGGAAAACTAAAAATCAGCAAGACACAGGCACCCCAAAGTTTAGGGCTGCTCTGTTGACAAGAACCCCCACTTCATTACACCTTAAATATCCTAGGAAAGAGAAAAATGGATAAAGAAGTTGGGGTCCTCATGTACAATGGAATATTACTCAGCCATGAAATCAACGTCATAAGGCTAGTAGCAGCACGATGAGTGGATTTAGGTACGACGATTCTAAGTGAAATAAGTCACACAGAAAAAGACACTTATCATAAGATATCACTTAGACAGGGAATGTAAAAACCACTACACTTGAAATAATTACAAAACAGAACAGAGTCACACGTTTAGAAAACACACTATGGCTGCTGAACGGGAAAGGTGAGGTGGGGTGATGCATAAAACAAGGGTTTCAAATTAGCTCCGATACCGTTCCATAAACCCAATATGTAAGAGACAAGACCTATTCCTTTTTCAGTGAACTGTACTCAACACCCCCTATTCACCGCACAAGAATATATCTGACTAGTAAGAATCCTCAAACCTATGTATTGATATCTCTCTGTAAGTGAGTCAAGGGGTGTAAAGCGGCATAAACACAGCCGTGAAAAGCAGCTAAACCCCATTATAAAAATAAATTACTTTTCAAAACCCGTGAAACAAAGACAGTGAAAGAGAGAGAAATTCTTCCAAAATTCATTCAGGGGCTGTGATGCAACCTGGATTGACCATATCTAGACCCACAGCTGATTGAGACATAAGGGTGGACACTCTTGGGGCTGAGAGGTTCGGTGAGGTTGGGTGAGCCAACGCAGACCCTTTCAAGTAATACTGCATGGTACCCATCCCATGGGTCCCAAATCTCCAGGTTCAAGGGCATCTTCCTACATCGAAAACAGGCATGAGAAACCCAGAAGATGGTACACCGTGTGATCGGGAAAGGTTTCTAAAACGCACCTCATTTCTCATCTCCTTGGCTCGGGTTCGCCATTCCAGCCGATTTACTAGCCATCTCCCTCCTTGGAGAATCAGCACCTTTAACCTCCTGTTCCGTACAGGTTGCAATTTGTCCTGAGGATGAACGGGAAGAGGGGGAACCAATGAGAGACTAGCTCTAGGTGTCGGGACAGGCACAGGTCACTCTATTTTCCCATCAGGAAGAAGAATTAAGCACAAGCTCAGCCTGCCCCCAGAACCAGAAGAGGGCCTGAAGCAATCCTGCGCTTTTGCGGCCAGCCCCCAAAAAAGCGAGTTGAAAAATGGAGCTCAGGGGCACTGCAATTCACAAACCTGCAGAGTTTTAAATGATACCTCTCGTCCACAAATATATTAAGGGAAGGCAACGAAGAGGCTTTGAAAGCAAGGCAGAATTGCAGGAAACAGATTTCAGGAGGTAGATTTGAATCGCCTTGAAAGCACATGAAAAGTGGCAAAACGTGGACAATGATGCCCTTGGCCAAAAATGGCGTATCCGTTTTTTCCTGAATATATTCAGGAAAAAACGCATACGCCCTTTTTGGCCAACCAAGCAACCTGGAAAGGCAAATCAGCGCTCCAAAGAAGTCTGGCTTCCCAGCGGGCATAAGGGCCATGCGGAAAAAAGTGTCCAAAGCAGAAATGCAGGACCGGCCATGGAGAAATGGGAGCCTTGCTACGCTGATGGGTGGGATGTAAATTGCCAACAGCCACTCTGGAGAAGTGTATGGTGTGTTCTGAAACATCTAAAAAACACAGCTTGGAGAGCATAGGGCACTTCCACTCATGGGCGTATAAATTGGGAAAACTAAAAATCAGCAAGACACAGGCACCCCAAAGTTTAGGGCTGCTCTGTTGACAAGAACCCCCACTTCATTACACCTTAAATATCCTAGGAAAGAGAAAAATGGATAAAGAAGTTGGGGTCCTCATGTACAATGGAATATCACTCAGCCATGAAATCAACGTCATAAGGCTAGTAGCAGCACGATGAGTGGATTTAGGTACGACGATTCTAAGTGAAATAAGTCACACAGAAAAAGACACTTATCCTAAGATATCACTTATAGAGGGAATGTAAAAACCGCTACACTTGAACTGAATTGCAAAACAGAACAGAGTCACACGTTTAGGAAACACACTATGGCTGCTGAACGCGAAAGGTGAGGTGGGGTGATGCATAAAACAAGGGTTTCAAATTAGCTCCGATACCGTTCCATAAACCCAATATGTAAGAGACAAGACCTTTTCCTTTTTCAGTGAACTGGACTCAACACCCCCTATTCACCGCACAAGAATATATCTGACTAGTAAGAATCTTCAAACCTATGTATTGATATCTCTCTGTAAGTGAGTCAAGGGGGTGTAAAGCGGCATAAACACAGCTGTGAAAAGCAGCTAAACCCCATTATAAAAATAAATTACTTTTCAAAACCCGTGAAACAAAGACAGTGAAAGAGAGAGAAATTCTTCCAAAATTCATTCAGGGGCTGTGATGCAACCTGGATTGACCATATCTAGACCCACAGCTGATTGAGACATAAGGGTGGACACTCTTGGGGCTGAGAGGTTCGGTGAGGTTGGGTGAGCCAACGCAGACCCTTTCAAGTAATACTGCATGGTACCCATCCCATGGGTCCCAAATCTCCAGGTTCAAGGGCATCTTCCTACATCGAAAACAGGCATGAGAAACCCAGAAGATGGTACACCGTGTGATCGGGAAAGGTTTCTAAAACGCACCTCATTTCTCATCTCCTTGGCTCGGGTTCGCCATTCCAGCCGATTTACTAGCCATCTCCCTCCTTGGAGAATCAGCACCTTTAACCTCCTGTTCCGTACAGGTTGCAATTTGTCCTGAGGATGAAGGGGAAGAGGGGGAACCAATGAGAGACTAGCTCTAGGTGTCGGGACAGGCACAGGTCACTTTATTTTCCCATCAGGAAGAAGAATTAAGCACAAGCTCAGCCTGCCCCCCAGAACCAGAAGAGGGCCTGAAGCAATCCTGCGCTTTTGCGGCCAGCCCCCAAAAAAGCGAGTTGAAAAATGGAGCTCAGGGGCACTGCAATTCACAAACCTGCAGAGTTTTAAATGATACCTCTCGTCCACAAATATATTAAGGGAAGGCAACGAAGAGGCTTTGAAAGCAAGGCAGAATTGCAGGAAACAGATTTCAGGAGGTAGATTCGAATGGCCTTGAAAGCACATGAAAAGCGGCAAAACGTGGACAATGATGCCCTTGGCCAAAAAGGGCGTATGCGTTTTTTCCTGAATATATTCAGGAAAAAACGCATACGCCCTTTTTGGCCAACCAAGCAACCTGGAAAGGCAAATCAGCGCTCCAAAGAAGTCTCGCTTCCCAGCGGGCAAAAGGGCCATGCGGAAAAAAGTGTCCAAAGCAGAAATGCAGGACCGGCCATGGAGAAATGGGAGCCTTGCTACGCTGATGGGCGGGATGTAAATTGCCAACAGCCACTCTGGAGAAGTGTACGGTGTGTCCTGAAACATCTAAAAAACACAGTTTGGAGAGCATAGGGCACTTCCACTCATGGGCGTATAAATTGGGAAAACTAAAAATCAGCAAGACACAGGCACCCCAAAGTTTAGGGCTGCTCGGTGGACAAGAACCCCCACTTCATTACACCTTAAATATCCTAGGAAAGAGAAAAATGGATAAAGAAGTTGGGGTCCTCATGTACAATGGAATATCACTCAGCCATGAAATCAACGTCATAAGGCTAGTAGCAGCACGATGAGTGGATTTAGGTACGACGATTCTAAGTGAAATAAGTCACACAGAAAAAGACACTTATCCTAAGATATCACTTATAGAGGGAATGTAAAAACCGCTACACTTGAACTGAATTGCAAAACAGAACAGAGTCACACGTTTAGGAAACACACTATGGCTGCTGAACGCGAAAGGTGAGGTGGGGTGATGCATAAAACAAGGGTTTCAAATTAGCTCCGATACCGTTCCATAAACCCAATATGTAAGAGACAAGACCTTTTCCTTTTTCAGTGAACTGGACTCAACACCCCCTATTCACCGCACAAGAATATATCTGACTAGTAAGAATCTTCAAACCTATGTATTGATATCTCTCTGTAAGTGAGTCAAGGGGGTGTAAAGCGGCATAAACACAGCTGTGAAAAGCAGCTAAACCCCATTATAAAAATAAATTACTTTTCAAAACCCGTGAAACAAAGACAGTGAAAGAGAGAGAAATTCTTCCAAAATTCATTCAGGGGCTGTGATGCAACCTGGATTGACCATATCTAGACCCACAGCTGATTGAGACATAAGGGTGGACACTCTTGGGGCTGAGAGGTTCGGTGAGGTTGGGTGAGCCAACGCAGACCCTTTCAAGTAATACTGCATGGTACCCATCCCATGGGTCCCAAATCTCCAGGTTCAAGGGCATCTTCCTACATCGAAAACAGGCATGAGAAACCCAGAAGATGGTACACCGTGTGATCGGGAAAGGTTTCTAAAACGCACCTCATTTCTCATCTCCTTGGCTCGGGTTCGCCATTCCAGCCGATTTACTAGCCATCTCCCTCCTTGGAGAATCAGCACCTTTAACCTCCTGTTCCGTACAGGTTGCAATTTGTCCTGAGGATGAAGAGGAAGAGGGGGAACCAATGAGAGACTAGCTCTAGGTGTCGGGACAGGCACAGGTCACTTTAATTTCCCATCAGGAAGAAGAATTAAGCACAAGCTCAGCCTGCCCCCCAGAACCAGAAGAGGGCCTGAAGCAATCCTGCGCTTTTGCGGCCAGCCCCCAAAAAAGCGAGTTGAAAAATGGAGCTCAGGGGCACTGCAATTCACAAACCTGCAGAGTTTTAAATGATACCTCTCGTCCACAAATATATTAAGGGAAGGCAACGAAGAGGCTTTGAAAGCAAGGCAGAATTGCAGGAAACAGATTTCAGGAGGTAGATTCGAATGGCCTTGAAAGCACATGAAAAGCGGCAAAACGTGGACAATGATGCCCTTGGCCAAAAAGGGCGTATGCGTTTTTTCCTGAATATATTCAGGAAAAAACGCATACGCCCTTTTTGGCCAACCAAGCCACCTGGAAAGGCAAATCAGCGCTCCAAAGAAGTCTCGCTTCCCAGCGGGCAAAAGGGCCATGCGGAAAAAAGTGTCCAAAGCAGAAATGCAGGACCGGCCATGGAGAAATGGGAGCCTTGCTACGCTGATGGGCGGGATGTAAATTGCCAACAGCCACTCTGGAGAAGTGTACGGTGTGTCCTGAAACATCTAAAAAACACAGTTTGGAGAGCATAGGGCACTTCCACTCATGGGCGTATAAATTGGGAAAACTAAAAATCAGCAAGACACAGGCACCCCAAAGTTTAGGGCTGCTCGGTGGACAAGAACCCCCACTTCATTACACCTTAAATATCCTAGGAAAGAGAAAAATGGATAAAGAAGTTGGGGTCCTCATGTACAATGGAATATTACTCAGCCATGAAATCAACGTCATAAGGCTAGTAGCAGCACGATGAGTGGATTTAGGTACGACGATTCTAAGTGAAATAAGTCACACAGAAAAAGACACTAATCATAAGATATCACTTAGACAGGGAATGTAAAAACCACTACACTTGAAATAATTACAAAACAGAACAGAGTCACACGTTTAGAAAACACACTATGGCTGCTGAACGGGAAAGGTGAGGTGGGGTGATGCATAAAACAAGGGTTTCAAATTAGCTCCGATACCGTTCCATAAACCCAATATGTAAGAGACAAGACCTATTCCTTTTTCAGTGAACTGGACTCAACACCCCCTATTCACCGCACAAGAATATATCTGACTAGTAAGAATCCTCAAACCTATGTATTGATATCTCTCTGTAAGTGAGTCAAGGGGGTGTAAAGCGGCATAAACACAGCCGTGAAAAGCAGCTAAACCCCATTATAAAAATAAATTACTTTTCAAAACCCGTGAAACAAAGACAGTGAAAGAGAGAGAAATTCTTCCAAAATTCGTTCAGGGGCTGTGATGCAACCTGGATTGACCATATGTAGACCCACAGCTGATTGAGACATAAGGGTGGACACTCTTGGGGCTGAGAGGTTCGGTGAGGTTGGGTGAGCCAATGCAGACCCTTTCAAGTAATACTGCATGGTACCCATCCCATGGGTCCCAAATCTCCAGGTTCAAGGGCATCTTCCTACATCGAAAACAGGCATGAGAAACCCAGAAGATGGTACACCGTGTGATCGGGAAAGGTTTCTAAAACGCACCTCATTTCTCATCTCCTTGGCTCGGGTTCGCCATTCCAGCCGATTTACTAGCCATCTCCCTCCTTGGAGAATCAGCACCTTTAACCTCCTGTTCCGTACAGGTTGCAATTTGTCCTGAGGATGAACGGGAAGAGGGGGAACCAATGAGAGACTAGCTCTAGGTGTCGGGACAGGCACAGGTCACTCTATTTTCCCATCAGGAAGAAGAATTAAGCACAAGCTCAGCCTGCCCCCCAGAACCAGAAGAGGGCCTGAAGCAATCCTGCGCTTTTGCGGCCAGCCCCCAAAAAAGCGAGTTGAAAAATGGAGCTCAGGGGCACTGCAATTCACAAACCTGCAGAGTTTTAAATGATACCTCTCGTCCACAAATATATTAAGGGAAGGCAACGAAGAGGCTTTGAAAGCAAGGCAGAATTGCAGGAAACAGATTTCAGGAGGTAGATTTGAATCGCCTTGAAAGCACATGAAAAGTGGCAAAACGTGGACAATGATGCCCTTGGACAAAAATGGCGTATCCGTTTTTTCCTGAATATATTCAGGAAAAAACGCATACGCCCTTTTTGGCCAACCAAGCAACCTGGAAAGGCAAATCAGCGCTCCAAAGAAGTCTGGCTTCCCAGCGGGCATAAGGGCCATGCGGAAAAAAGTGTCCAAAGCAGAAATGCAGGACCGGCCATGGAGAAATGGGAGCCTTGCTACGCTGATGGGTGGGATGTAAATTGCCAACAGCCACTCTGGAGAAGTGTATGGTGTGTTCTGAAACATCTAAAAAACACAGCTTGGAGAGCATAGGGCACTTCCACTCATGGGCGTATAAATTGGGAAAACTAAAAATCAGCAAGACACAGGCACCCCAAAGTTTAGGGCTGCTCTGTTGACAAGAACCCCCACTTCATTACACCTTAAATATCCTAGGAAAGAGAAAAATGAATAAAGAAGTTGGGGTCCTCATGTACAATGGAATATCACTCAGCCATGAAATCAACGTCATAAGGCTAGTAGCAGCACGATGAGTGGATTTAGGTACGACGATTCTAAGTGAAATAAGTCACACAGAAAAAGACACTTATCCTAAGATATCACTTATAGAGGGAATGTAAAAACCGCTACACTTGAACTGAATTGCAAAACAGAACAGAGTCACACGTTTAGGAAACACACTATGGCTGCTGAACGCGAAAGGTGAGGTGGGGTGATGCATAAAACAAGGGTTTCAAATTAGCTCCGATACCGTTCCATAAACCCAATATGTAAGAGACAAGACCTTTTCCTTTTTCAGTGAACTGGACTCAACACCCCCTATTCACCGCACAAGAATATATCTGACTAGTAAGAATCTTCAAACCTATGTATTGATATCTCTCTGTAAGTGAGTCAAGGGGGTGTAAAGCGGCATAAACACAGCTGTGAAAAGCAGCTAAACCCCATTATAAAAATAAATTACTTTTCAAAACCCGTGAAACAAAGGCAGTGAAAGAGAGAGAAATTCTTCCAAAATTCATTCAGGGGCTGTGATGCAACCTGGATTGACCATATCTAGACCCACAGCTGATTGAGACATAAGGGTGGACACTCTTGGGGCTGAGAGGTTCGGTGAGGTTGGGTGAGCCAACGCAGACCCTTTCAAGTAATACTGCATGGTACCCATCCCATGGGTCCCAAATCTCCAGGTTCAAGGGCATCTTCCTACATCGAAAACAGGCATGAGAAACCCAGAAGATGGTACACCGTGTGATCGGGAAAGGTTTCTAAAACGCACCTCATTTCTCATCTCCTTTGCTCGGGTTCGCCATTCCAGCCGATTTACTAGCCATCTCCCTCCTTGGACAATCAGCACCTTTAACCTCCTGTTCCGTACAGGTTGCAATTTGTCCTGAGGATGAAGGGGAAGAGGGGGAACCAATGAGAGACTAGCTCTAGGTGTCGGGACAGGCACAGGTCACTTTATTTTCCCATCAGGAAGAAGAATTAAGCACAAGCTCAGCCTGCCGCCCAGAACCAGAAGAGGGCCTGAAGCAATCCTGCGCTTTTGCGGCCAGCTCCCAAAAAAGCGAGTTGAAAAATGGAGCTCAGGGGCACTGCAATTCACAAACCTGCAGAGTTTTAAATGATACCTCTCGTCCACAAATATATTAAGGGAAGGCAACGAAGAGGCTTTGAAAGCAAGGCAGAATTGCAGGAAACAGATTTCAGGAGGTAGATTCGAATGGCCTTGAAAGCACATGAAAAGCGGCAAAACGTGGACAATGATGCCCTTGGCCAAAAAGGGCGTATGCGTTTTTTCCTGAATATATTCAGGAAAAAACGCATACGCCCTTTTTGGCCAACCAAGCAACCTGGAAAGGCAAATCAGCGCTCCAAAGAAGTCTCGCTTCCCAGCGGGCAAAAGGGCCATGCGGAAAAAAGTGTCCAAAGCAGAAATGCAGGACCGGCCATGGAGAAATGGGAGCCTTGCTACGCTGATGGGCGGGATGTAAATTGCCAACAGCCACTCTGGAGAAGTGTACGGTGTGTCCTGAAACATCTAAAAAACACAGTTTGGAGAGCATAGGGCACTTCCACTCATGGGCGTATAAATTGGGAAAACTAAAAATCAGCAAGACACAGGCACCCCAAAGTTTAGGGCTGCTCGGTGGACAAGAACCCCCACTTCATTACACCTTAAATATCCTAGGAAAGAGAAAAATGGATAAAGAAGTTGTGGTCATCATGTACAATGGAATATCACTCAGCCATGAAATCAACATCATAAGGCTAGTAGCAGCACGATGAGTGGATTTAGGTACGACGATTCTAAGTGAAATAAGTCACACAGAAAAAGACACTTATCATAAGATTTCACTTAGAGAGGGAATGTAAAAACCGCTACACTTGAACTGAATTACAAAACAGAACAGAGTCACACGTTTAGAAAACACACTATGGCTGCTGAACGGGAAAGGTGAGGTGGGGAGATGCATAAAACAAGGGTTTCAAATTAGCTCCGATACCGTTCCATAAACCCAATATGTAAGAGACAAGACCTATTCCTTTTTCAGTGAACTGGACTCAACACCCCCTATTCACCGCACAAGAATATATCTGACTAGTAAGAATCCTCAAACCTATGTATTGATATCTCTCTGTAAGTGAGTCAAGGGGGTGTAAAGCGGCATAAACACAGCCGTGAAAAGCAGCTAAACCCCATTATAAAAATAAATTACTTTTCAATACCCGTGAAACAAAGACAGTGAAAGAGAGAGAAATTCTTCCAAAATTCGTTCAGGGGCTGTGATGCAACCTGGATTGACCATATGTAGACCCACAGCTGATTGAGACATAAGGGTGGACACTCTTGGGGCTGAGAGGTTCGGTGAGGTTGGGTGAGCCAATGCAGACCCTTTCAAGTAATACTGCATGGTACCCATCCCATGGGTCCCAAATCTCCAGGTTCAAGGGCATCTTCCTACATCGAAAACAGGCATGAGAAACCCAGAAGATGGTACACCGTGTGATCGGGAAAGGTTTCTAAAACGCACCTCATTTCTCATCTCCTTTGCTCGGGTTCGCCATTCCAGCCGATTTACTAGCCATCTCCCTCCTTGGAGAATCAGCACCTTTAACCTCCTGTTCCGTACAGGTTGCAATTTGTCCTGAGGATGAACGGGAAGAGGGGGAACCAATGAGAGACTAGCTCTAGGTGTTGGGACAGGCACAGGTCACTCTATTTTCCCATCAGGAAGAAGAATTAAGCACAAGCTCAGCCTGCCCCCCAGAACCAGAAGAGGGCCTGAAGCAATCCTGCGCTTTTGCGGCCAGCTCCCAAAAAAGCGAGTTGAAAAATGGAGCTCAGGGGCACTGCAATTCACAAACCTGCAGAGTTTTAAATGATACCTCTCGTCCACAAATATATTAAGGGAAGGCAACGAAGTAGGCTTTGAAAGCAAGGCAGATTTGCAGGAAACAGATTTCAGGAGGTAGATTCGAATCGCCTTGAAAGCACATGAAAAGCGGCAAAACGTGGACAATGATGCCCTTGGCCAAAAAGGGCGTATGCGTTTTTTCCTGAATATATTCAGGAAAAAACGCATACGCCCTTTTTGGCCAACCAAGCAACCTGGAAAGGCCAATCAGCGCTCCAAAGAAGTCTGGCTTCCCAGCGGGCAAAAGGGCCATGCGGAAAAAAGTGTCCAAAGCAGAAATGCAGGACCGGCCATGGAGAAATGGGAGCCTTGCTACACTGATGGGCGGGATGTAAATTGCCAACAGCCACTCTGGAGAAGTGTACGGTGTGTTCTGAAACATCTAAAAAACACAGCTTGGAGAGCATAGGGCACTTCCACTCATGGGCGTATAAATTGGGAAAACTAAAAATCAGCAAGACACAGGCACCCCAAAGTTTAGGGCTGCTCTGTTGACAAGAACCCCCACTTCATTACACCTTAAATATCCTAGGAAAGAGAAAAATGGATAAAGAAGTTGGGGTCCTCATGTACAATGGAATATTACTCAGCCATGAAATCAACGTCATAAGGCTAGTAGCAGCACGATGAGTGGATTTAGGTACGACGATTCTAAGTGAAATAAGTCACACAGAAAAAGACACTTATCATAAGATATCACTTAGACAGGGAATGTAAAAACCACTACACTTGAAATAATTACAAAACAGAACAGAGTCACACGTTTAGAAAACACACTATGGCTGCTGAACGGGAAAGGTGAGGTGGGGTGATGCATAAAACAAGGGTTTCAAATTAGCTCCGATACCGTTCCATAAACCCAATATGTAAGAGACAAGACCTATTCCTTTTTCAGTGAACTGGACTCAACACCCCCTATTCACCGCACAAGAATATATCTGACTAGTAAGAATCCTCAAACCTATGTATTGATATCTCTCTGTAAGTGAGTCAAGGGGGTGTAAAGCGGCATAAACACAGCCGTGAAAAGCAGCTAAACCCCATTATAAAAATAAATTACTTTTTAAAACCCGTGAAACAAAGACAGTGAAAGAGAGAGAAATTCTTCCAAAATTCGTTCAGGGGCTGTGATGCAACCTGGATTGACCATATGTAGACCCACAGCTGATTGAGACATAAGGGTGGACACTCTTGGGGCTGAGAGGTTCGGTGAGGTTGGGTGAGCCAATGCAGACCCTTTCAAGTAATACTGCATGGTACCCATCCCATGGGTCCCAAATCTCCAGGTTCAAGGGCATCTTCCTACATCGAAAACAGGCATGAGAAACCCAGAAGATGGTACACCGTGTGATCGGGAAAGGTTTCTAAAACGCACCTCATTTCTCATCTCCTTGGCTCGGGTTCGCCATTCCAGCCGATTTACTAGCCATCTCCCTCCTTGGAGAATCAGCACCTTTAACCTCCTGTTCCGTACAGGTTGCAATTTGTCCTGAGGATGAACGGGAAGAGGGGGAACCAATGAGAGACTAGCTCTAGGTGTCGGGACAGGCCCAGGTCACTCTATTTTCCCATCAGGAAGAAGAATTAAGCACAAGCTCAGCCTGCCCCCCAGAACCAGAAGAGGGCCTGAAGCAATCCTGCGCTTTTGCGGCCAGCTCCCAAAAAAGCGAGTTGAAAAATGGAGCTCAGGGGCACTGCAATTCACAAACCTGCAGAGTTTTAAATGATACCTCTCGTCCACAAATATATTAAGGGAAGGCAACGAAGAGGCTTTGAAAGCAAGGCAGAATTGCAGGAAACAGATTTCAGGAGGTAGATTCGAATGGCCTTGAAAGCACATGAAAAGCGGCAAAACGTGGACAATGATGCCCTTGGCCAAAAAGGGTGTATGCGTTTTTTCCTGAATATATTCAGGAAAAAACGCATACGCCCTTTTTGGCCAACCAAGCCACCTGGAAAGGCAAATCAGCGCTCCAAAGAAGTCTCGCTTCCCAGCGGGCAAAAGGGCCATGCGGAAAAAAGTGTCCAAAGCAGAAATGCAGGACCGGCCATGGAGAAATGGGAGCCTTGCTACGCTGATGGGCGGGATGTAAATTGCCAACAGCCACTCTGGAGAAGTGTACGGTGTGTCCTGAAACATCTAAAAAACACAGTTTGGAGAGCATAGGGCACTTCCACTCATGGGCGTATAAATTGGGAAAACTAAAAATCAGCAAGACACAGGCACCCCAAAGTTTAGGGCTGCTCGGTGGACAAGAACCCCCACTTCATTACACCTTAAATATCCTAGGAAAGAGAAAAATGGATAAAGAAGTTGTGGTCCTCATGTACAATGGAATATCACTCAGCCATGAAATCAACATCATAAGGCTAGTAGCAGCACGATGAGTGGATTTAGGTACGACGATTCTAAGTGAAATAAGTCACACAGAAAAAGACACTTATCATAAGATTTCACTTAGAGAGGGAATGTAAAAACCGCTACACTTGAACTGAATTACAAAACAGAACAGAGTCACACGTTTAGAAAACACACTATGGCTGCTGAACGGGAAAGGTGAGGTGGGGAGATGCAGAAAACAAGGGTTTCAAATTAGCTCCGATACCGTTCCATAAACCCAATATGTAAGAGACAAGACCTATTCCTTTTTCAGTGAACTGGACTCAACACCCCCTATTCACCGCACAAGAATATATCTGACTAGTAAGAATCCTCAAACCTATGTATTGATATCTCTCTGTAAGTGAGTCAAGGGGGTGTAAAGCGGCATAAACACAGCCGTGAAAAGCAGCTAAACCCCATTATAAAAATAAATTACTTTTCAAAACCCGTGAAACAAAGACAGTGAAAGAGAGAGAAATTCTTCCAAAATTCGTTCAGGGGCTGTGATGCAAACTGGATTGACCATATGTAGACCCACAGCTGATTGAGACATAAGGGTGGACACTCTTGGGGCTGAGAGGTTCGGTGAGGTTGGGTGAGCCAATGCAGACCCTTTCAAGTAATACTGCATGGTACCCATCCCATGGGTCCCAAATCTCCAGGTTCAAGGGCATCTTCCTACATCGAAAACAGGCATGAGAAACCCAGAAGATGGTACACCGTGTGATCGGGAAAGGTTTCTAAAACGCACCTCATTTCTCATCTCCTTTGCTCGGGTTCGCCATTCCAGCCGATTTACTAGCCATCTCCCTCCTTGGAGAATCAGCACCTTTAACCTCCTGTTCCGTACAGGTTGCAATTTGTCCTGAGGATGACGGGAAGAGGGGGAACCAATGAGAGACTAGCTCTAGGTGTTGGGACAGGCACAGGTCACTCTATTTTCCCATCAGGAAGAAGAATTAAGCACAAGCTCAGCCTGCCCCCCAGAACCAGAAGAGGGCCTGAAGCAATCCTGCGCTTTTGCGGCCAGCTCCCAAAAAAGCGAGTTGAAAAATGGAGCTCAGGGGCACTGCAATTCACAAACCTGCAGAGTTTTAAATGATACCTCTCGTCCACAAATATATTAAGGGAAGGCAACGAAGTAGGCTTTGAAAGCAAGGCAGAATTGCAGGAAACAGATTTCAGGAGGTAGATTCGAATCGCCTTGAAAGCACATGAAAAGCGGCAAAACGTGGACAATGATGCCCTTGGCCAAAAAGGGCGTATGCGTTTTTTCCTGAATATATTCAGGAAAAAACGCATACGCCCTTTTTGGCCAACCAAGCAACCTGGAAAGGCCAATCAGCGCTCCAAAGAAGTCTGGCTTCCCAGCGGGCAAAAGGGCCATGCGGAAAAAAGTGTCCAAAGCAGAAATGCAGGACCGGCCATGGAGAAATGGGAGCCTTGCTACACTGATGGGCGGGATGTAAATTGCCAACAGCCACTCTGGAGAAGTGTACGGTGTGTTCTGAAACATCTAAAAAACACAGCTTGGAGAGCATAGGGCACTTCCACTCATGGGCGTATAAATTGGGAAAACTAAAAATCAGCAAGACACAGGCACCCCAAAGTTTAGGGCTGCTCTGTTGACAAGAACCCCCACTTCATTACACCTTAAATATCCTAGGAAAGAGAAAAATGGATAAAGAAGTTGGGGTCCTCATGTACAATGGAATATTACTCAGCCATGAAATCAACGTCATAAGGCTAGTAGCAGCACGATGAGTGGATTTAGGTACGACGATTCTAAGTGAAATAAGTCACACAGAAAAAGACACTTATCATAAGATATCACTTAGACAGGGAATGTAAAAACCACTACACTTGAAATAATTACAAAACAGAACAGAGTCACACGTTTAGAAAACACACTATGGCTGCTGAACGGGAAAGGTGAGGTGGGGTGATGCATAAAACAAGGGTTTCAAATTAGCTCCGATACCGTTCCATAAACCCAATATGTAAGAGACAAGACCTATTCCTTTTTCAGTGAACTGGACTCAACACCCCCTATTCACCGCACAAGAATATATCTGACTAGTAAGAATCCTCAAACCTATGTATTGATATCTCTCTGTAAGTGAGTCAAGGGGGTGTAAAGCGGCATAAACACAGCCGTGAAAAGCAGCTAAACCCCATTATAAAAATAAATTACTTTTTAAAACCCGTGAAACAAAGACAGTGAAAGAGAGAGAAATTCTTCCAAAATTCGTTCAGGGGCTGTGATGCAACCTGGATTGACCATATGTAGACCCACAGCTGATTGAGACATAAGGGTGGACACTCTTGGGGCTGAGAGGTTCGGTGAGGTTGGGTGAGCCAATGCAGACCCTTTCAAGTAATACTGCATGGTACCCATCCCATGGGTCCCAAATCTCCAGGTTCAAGGGCATCTTCCTACATCGAAAACAGGCATGAGAAACCCAGAAGATGGTACACCGTGTGATCGGGAAAGGTTTCTAAAACGCACCTCATTTCTCATCTCCTTGGCTCGGGTTCGCCATTCCAGCCGATTTACTAGCCATCTCCCTCCTTGGAGAATCAGCACCTTTAACCTCCTGTTCCGTACAGGTTGCAATTTGTCCTGAGGATGAACGGGAAGAGGGGGAACCAATGAGAGACTAGCTCTAGGTGTCGGGACAGGCCCAGGTCACTCTATTTTCCCATCAGGAAGAAGAATTAAGCACAAGCTCAGCCTGCCCCCCAGAACCAGAAGAGGGCCTGAAGCAATCCTGCGCTTTTGCGGCCAGCTCCCAAAAAAGCGAGTTGAAAAATGGAGCTCAGGGGCACTGCAATTCACAAACCTGCAGAGTTTTAAATGATACCTCTCGTCCACAAATATATTAAGGGAAGGCAACGAAGAGGCTTTGAAAGCAAGGCAGAATTGCAGGAAACAGATTTCAGGAGGTAGATTCGAATGGCCTTGAAAGCACATGAAAAGCGGCAAAACGTGGACAATGATGCCCTTGGCCAAAAAGGGCGTATGCGTTTTTTCCTGAATATATTCAGGAAAAAACGCATACGCCCTTTTTGGCCAACCAAGCCACCTGGAAAGGCAAATCAGCGCTCCAAAGAAGTCTCGCTTCCCAGCGGGCAAAAGGGCCATGCGGAAAAAAGTGTCCAAAGCAGAAATGCAGGACCGGCCATGGAGAAATGGGAGCCTTGCTACGCTGATGGGCGGGATGTAAATTGCCAACAGCCACTCTGGAGAAGTGTACGGTGTGTCCTGAAACATCTAAAAAACACAGTTTGGAGAGCATAGGGCACTTCCACTCATGGGCGTATAAATTGGGAAAACTAAAAATCAGCAAGACACAGGCACCCCAAAGTTTAGGGCTGCTCGGTGGACAAGAACCCCCACTTCATTACACCTTAAATATCCTAGGAAAGAGAAAAATGGATAAAGAAGTTGTGGTCCTCATGTACAATGGAATATCACTCAGCCATGAAATCAACATCATAAGGCTAGTAGCAGCACGATGAGTGGATTTAGGTACGACGATTCTAAGTGAAATAAGTCACACAGAAAAAGACACTTATCATAAGATTTCACTTAGAGAGGGAATGTAAAAACCACTACACTTGAACTGAATTACAAAACAGAACAGAGTCACACGTTTAGAAAACACACTATGGCTGCTGAACGGGAAAGGTGAGGTGGGGAGATGCAGAAAACAAGGGTTTCAAATTAGCTCCGATACCGTTCCATAAACCCAATATGTAAGAGACAAGACCTATTCCTTTTTCAGTGAACTGGACTCAACAACCCCTATTCACCGCACAAGAATATATCTGACTAGTAAGAATCCTCAAACCTATGTATTGATATCTCTCTGTAAGTGAGTCAAGGGGGTGTAAAGCGGCATAAACACAGCCGTGAAAAGCAGCTAAACCCCATTATAAAAATAAATTACTTTTCAAAACCCGTGAAACAAAGACAGTGAAAGAGAGAGAAATTCTTCCAAAATTCGTTCAGGGGCTGTGATGCAAACTGGATTGACCATATGTAGACCCACAGCTGATTGAGACATAAGGGTGGACACTCTTGGGGCTGAGAGGTTCGGTGAGGTTGGGTGAGCCAATGCAGACCCTTTCAAGTAATACTGCATGGTACCCATCCCATGGGTCCCAAATCTCCAGGTTCAAGGGCATCTTCCTACATCGAAAACAGGCATGAGAAACCCAGAAGATGGTACACCGTGTGATCGGGAAAGGTTTCTAAAACGCACCTCATTTCTCATCTCCTTTGCTCGGGTTCGCCATTCCAGCCGATTTACTAGCCATCTCCCTCCTTGGAGAATCAGCACCTTTAACCTCCTGTTCCGTACAGGTTGCAATTTGTCCTGAGGATGACGGGAAGAGGGGGAACCAATGAGAGACTAGCTCTAGGTGTTGGGACAGGCACAGGTCACTCTATTTTCCCATCAGGAAGAAGAATTAAGCACAAGCTCAGCCTGCCCCCCAGAACCAGAAGAGGGCCTGAAGCAATCCTGCGCTTTTGCGGCCAGCTCCCAAAAAAGCGAGTTGAAAAATGGAGCTCAGGGGCACTGCAATTCACAAACCTGCAGAGTTTTAAATGATACCTCTCGTCCACAAATATATTAAGGGAAGGCAACGAAGTAGGCTTTGAAAGCAAGGCAGAATTGCAGGAAACAGATTTCAGGAGGTAGATTCGAATCGCCTTGAAAGCACATGAAAAGCGGCAAAACGTGGACAATGATGCCCTTGGCCAAAAAGGGCGTATGCGTTTTTTCCTGAATATATTCAGGAAAAAACGCATACGCCCTTTTTGGCCAACCAAGCAACCTGGAAAGGCCAATCAGCGCTCCAAAGAAGTCTGGCTTCCCAGCGGGCAAAAGGGCCATGCGGAAAAAAGTGTCCAAAGCAGAAATGCAGGACCGGCCATGGAGAAATGGGAGCCTTGCTACACTGATGGGCGGGATGTAAATTGCCAACAGCCACTCTGGAGAAGTGTACGGTGTGTTCTGAAACATCTAAAAAACACAGCTTGGAGAGCATAGGGCACTTCCACTCATGGGCGTATAAATTGGGAAAACTAAAAATCAGCAAGACACAGGCACCCCAAAGTTTAGGGCTGCTCTGTTGACAAGAACCCCCACTTCATTACACCTTAAATATCCTAGGAAAGAGAAAAATGGATAAAGAAGTTGGGGTCCTCATGTACAATGGAATATTACTCAGCCATGAAATCAACGTCATAAGGCTAGTAGCAGCACGATGAGTGGATTTAGGTACGACGATTCTAAGTGAAATAAGTCACACAGAAAAAGACACTTATCATAAGATATCACTTAGACAGGGAATGTAAAAACCACTACACTTGAAATAATTACAAAACAGAACAGAGTCACACGTTTAGAAAACACACTATGGCTGCTGAACGGGAAAGGTGAGGTGGGGTGATGCATAAAACAAGGGTTTCAAATTAGCTCCGATACCGTTCCATAAACCCAATATGTAAGAGACAAGACCTATTCCTTTTTCAGTGAACTGTACTCAACACCCCCTATTCACCGCACAAGAATATATCTGACTAGTAAGAATCCTCAAACCTATGTATTGATATCTCTCTGTAAGTGAGTCAAGGGGGTGTAAAGCGGCATAAACACAGCCGTGAAAAGCAGCTAAACCCCATTATAAAAATAAATTACTTTTCAAAACCCGTGAAACAAAGACAGTGAAAGAGAGAGAAATTCTTCCAAAATTCGTTCAGGGGCTGTGATGCAACCTGGATTGACCATATGTAGACCCACAGCTGATTGAGACATAAGGGTGGACACTCTTGGGGCTGAGAGGTTCGGTGAGGTTGGGTGAGCCAATGCAGACCCTTTCAAGTAATACTGCATGGTACCCATCCCATGGGTCCCAAATCTCCAGGTTCAAGGGCATCTTCCTACATCGAAAACAGGCATGAGAAACCCAGAAGATGGTACACCGTGTGATCGGGAAAGGTTTCTAAAACGCACCTCATTTCTCATCTCCTTGGCTCGGGTTCGCCATTCCAGCCGATTTACTAGCCATCTCCCTCCTTGGAGAATCAGCACCTTTAACCTCCTGTTCCGTACAGGTTGCAATTTGTCCTGAGGATGAACGGGAAGAGGGGGAACCAATGAGAGACTAGCTCTAGGTGTCGGGACAGGCACAGGTCACTCTATTTTCCCATCAGGAAGAAGAATTAAGCACAAGCTCAGCCTGCCCCCCAGAACCAGAAGAGGGCCTGAAGCAATCCTGCGCTTTTGCGGCCAGCTCCCAAAAAAGCGAGTTGAAAAATGGAGCTCAGGGGCACTGCAATTCACAAACCTGCAGAGTTTTAAATGATACCTCTCGTCCACAAATATATTAAGGGAAGGCAACGAAGAGGCTTTGAAAGCAAGGCAGAATTGCAGGAAACAGATTTCAGGAGGTAGATTCGAATGGCCTTGAAAGCACATGAAAAGCGGCAAAACGTGGACAATGATGCCCTTGGCCAAAAAGGGTGTATGCGTTTTTTCCTGAATATATTCAGGAAAAAACGCATACGCCCTTTTTGGCCAACCAAGCCACCTGGAAAGGCAAATCAGCGCTCCAAAGAAGTCTCGCTTCCCAGCGGGCAAAAGGGCCATGCGGAAAAAAGTGTCCAAAGCAGAAATGCAGGACCGGCCATGGAGAAATGGGAGCCTTGCTACGCTGATGGGCGGGATGTAAATTGCCAACAGCCACTCTGGAGAAGTGTACGGTGTGTCCTGAAACATCTAAAAAACACAGTTTGGAGAGCATAGGGCACTTCCACTCATGGGCGTATAAATTGGGAAAACTAAAAATCAGCAAGACACAGGCACCCCAAAGTTTAGGGCTGCTCGGTGGACAAGAAACCCCACTTCATTACACCTTAAATATCCTAGGAAAGAGAAAAATGGATAAAGAAGTTGGGGTCCTCATGTACAATGGAATATCACTCAGCCATGAAATCAACATCATAAGGCTAGTAGCAGCACGATGAGTGGATTTAGGTACGACGATTCTAAGTGAAATAAGTCACACAGAAAAAGACACTTATCATAAGATTTCACTTAGAGAGGGAATGTAAAAACCGCTACACTTGAACTGAATTACAAAACAGAACAGAGTCACACGTTTAGAAAACACACTATGGCTGCTGAACGGGAAAGGTGAGGTGGGGAGATGCAGAAAACAAGGGTTTCAAATTAGCTCCGATACCGTTCCATAAACCCAATATGTAAGAGACAAGACCTATTCCTTTTTCAGTGAACTGGACTCAACACCCCCTATTCACCGCACAAGAATATATCTGACTAGTAAGAATCCTCAAACCTATGTATTGATATCTCTCTGTAAGTGAGTCAAGGGGGTGTAAAGCGGCATAAACACAGCCGTGAAAAGCAGCTAAACCCCATTATAAAAATAAATTACTTTTCAAAACCCGTGAAACAAAGACAGTGAAAGAGAGAGAAATTCTTCCAAAATTCGTTCAGGGGCTGTGATGCAACCTGGATTGACCATATGTAGACCCACAGCTGATTGAGACATAAGGGTGGACACTCTTGGGGCTGAGAGGTTCGGTGAGGTTGGGTGAGCCAATGCAGACCCTTTCAAGTAATACTGCATGGTACCCATCCCATGGGTCCCAAATCTCCAGGTTCAAGGGCATCTTCCTACATCGAAAACAGGCATGAGAAACCCAGAAGATGGTACACCGTGTGATCGGGAAAGGTTTCTAAAACGCACCTCATTTCTCATCTCCTTGGCTCGGGTTCGCCATTCCAGCCGATTTACTAGCCATCTCCCTCCTTGGAGAATCAGCACCTTTAACCTCCTGTTCCGTACAGGTTGCAATTTGTCCTGAGGATGAACGGGAAGAGGGGGAACCAATGAGAGACTAGCTCTAGGTGTCGGGACAGGCACAGGTCACTCTATTTTCCCATCAGGAAGAAGAATTAAGCACAAGCTCAGCCTGCCCCCCAGAACCAGAAGAGGGCCTGAAGCAATCCTGCGCTTTTGCGGCCAGCTCCCAAAAAAGCGAGTTGAAAAATGGAGCTCAGGGGCACTGCAATTCACAAACCTGCAGAGTTTTAAATGATACCTCTCGTCCACAAATATATTAAGGGAAGGCAACGAAGAGGCTTTGAAAGCAAGGCAGAATTGCAGGAAACAGATTTCAGGAGGTAGATTCGAATGGCCTTGAAAGCACATGAAAAGCGGCAAAACGTGGACAATGATGCCCTTGGCCAAAAAGGGTGTATGCGTTTTTTCCTGAATATATTCAGGAAAAAACGCATACGCCCTTTTTGGCCAACCAAGCCACCTGGAAAGGCAAATCAGCGCTCCAAAGAAGTCTCGCTTCCCAGCGGGCAAAAGGGCCATGCGGAAAAAAGTGTCCAAAGCAGAAATGCAGGACCGGCCATGGAGAAATGGGAGCCTTGCTACGCTGATGGGCGGGATGTAAATTGCCAACAGCCACTCTGGAGAAGTGTACGGTGTGTCCTGAAACATCTAAAAAACACAGTTTGGAGAGCATAGGGCACTTCCACTCATGGGCGTATAAATTGGGAAAACTAAAAATCAGCAAGACACAGGCACCCCAAAGTTTAGGGCTGCTCGGTGGACAAGAAACCCCACTTCATTACACCTTAAATATCCTAGGAAAGAGAAAAATGGATAAAGAAGTTGGGGTCCTCATGTACAATGGAATATCACTCAGCCATGAAATCAACATCATAAGGCTAGTAGCAGCACGATGAGTGGATTTAGGTACGACGATTCTAAGTGAAATAAGTCACACAGAAAAAGACACTTATCATAAGATTTCACTTAGAGAGGGAATGTAAAAACCGCTACACTTGAACTGAATTACAAAACAGAACAGAGTCACACGTTTAGAAAACACACTATGGCTGCTGAACGGGAAAGGTGAGGTGGGGAGATGCATAAAACAAGGGTTTCAAATTAGCTCCGATACCGTTCCATAAACCCAATATGTAAGAGACAAGACCTATTCCTTTTTCAGTGAACTGGACTCAACACCCCCTATTCACCGCACAAGAATATATCTGACTAGTAAGAATCCTCAAACCTATGTATTGATATCTCTCTGTAAGTGAGTCAAGGGGGTGTAAAGCGGCATAAACACAGCCGTGAAAAGCAGCTAAACCCCATTATAAAAATAAATTACTTTTCAAAACCCGTGAAACAAAGACAGTGAAAGAGAGAGAAATTCTTCCAAAATTCGTTCAGGGGCTGTGATGCAACCTGGATTGACCATATGTAGACCCACAGCTGATTGAGACATAAGGGTGGACACTCTTGGGGCTGAGAGGTTCGGTGAGGTTGGGTGAGCCAATGCAGACCCTTTCAAGTAATACTGCATGGTACCCATCCCATGGGTCCCAAATCTCCAGGTTCAAGGGCATCTTCCTACATCGAAAACAGGCATGAGAAACCCAGAAGATGGTACACCGTGTGATCGGGAAAGGTTTCTAAAACGCACCTCATTTCTCATCTCCTTGGCTCGGGTTCGCCATTCCAGCCGATTTACTAGCCATCTCCCTCCTTGGAGAATCAGCACCTTTAACCTCCTGTTCCGTACAGGTTGCAATTTGTCCTGAGGATGAACGGGAAGAGGGGGAACCAATGAGAGACTAGCTCTAGGTGTCGGGACAGGCACAGGTCACTCTATTTTCCCATCAGGAAGAAGAATTAAGCACAAGCTCAGCCTGCCCCCCAGAACCAGAAGAGGGCCTGAAGCAATCCTGCGCTTTTGCGGCCAGCTCCCAAAAAAGCGAGTTGAAAAATGGAGCTCAGGGGCACTGCAATTCACAAACCTGCAGAGTTTTAAATGATACCTCTCGTCCACAAATATATTAAGGGAAGGCAACGAAGAGGCTTTGAAAGCAAGGCAGAATTGCAGGAAACAGATTTCAGGAGGTAGATTCGAATGGCCTTGAAAGCACATGAAAAGCGGCAAAACGTGGACAATGATGCCCTTGGCCAAAAAGGGTGTATGCGTTTTTTCCTGAATATATTCAGGAAAAAACGCATACGCCCTTTTTGGCCAACCAAGCCACCTGGAAAGGCAAATCAGCGCTCCAAAGAAGTCTCGCTTCCCAGCGGGCAAAAGGGCCATGCGGAAAAAAGTGTCCAAAGCAGAAATGCAGGACCGGCCATGGAGAAATGGGAGCCTTGCTACGCTGATGGGCGGGATGTAAATTGCCAACAGCCACTCTGGAGAAGTGTACGGTGTGTCCTGAAACATCTAAAAAACACAGTTTGGAGAGCATAGGGCACTTCCACTCATGGGCGTATAAATTGGGAAAACTAAAAATCAGCAAGACACAGGCACCCCAAAGTTTAGGGCTGCTCGGTGGACAAGAAACCCCACTTCATTACACCTTAAATATCCTAGGAAAGAGAAAAATGGATAAAGAAGTTGGGGTCCTCATGTACAATGGAATATCACTCAGCCATGAAATCAACATCATAAGGCTAGTAGCAGCACGATGAGTGGATTTAGGTACGACGATTCTAAGTGAAATAAGTCACACAGAAAAAGACACTTATCATAAGATTTCACTTAGAGAGGGAATGTAAAAACCGCTACACTTGAACTGAATTACAAAACAGAACAGAGTCACACGTTTAGAAAACACACTATGGCTGCTGAACGGGAAAGGTGAGGTGGGGAGATGCAGAAAACAAGGGTTTCAAATTAGCTCCGATACCGTTCCATAAACCCAATATGTAAGAGACAAGACCTATTCCTTTTTCAGTGAACTGGACTCAACACCCCCTATTCACCGCACAAGAATATATCTGACTAGTAAGAATCCTCAAACCTATGTATTGATATCTCTCTGTAAGTGAGTCAAGGGGGTGTAAAGCGGCATAAACACAGCCGTGAAAAGCAGCTAAACCCCATTATAAAAATAAATTACTTTTCAAAACCCGTGAAACAAAGACAGTGAAAGAGAGAGAAATTCTTCCAAAATTCGTTCAGGGGCTGTGATGCAACCTGGATTGACCATATGTAGACCCACAGCTGATTGAGACATAAGGGTGGACACTCTTGGGGCTGAGAGGTTCGGTGAGGTTGGGTGAGCCAATGCAGACCCTTTCAAGTAATACTGCATGGTACCCATCCCATGGGTCCCAAATCTCCAGGTTCAAGGGCATCTTCCTACATCGAAAACAGGCATGAGAAACCCAGAAGATGGTACACCGTGTGATCGGGAAAGGTTTCTAAAACGCACCTCATTTCTCATCTCCTTGGCTCGGGTTCGCCATTCCAGCCGATTTACTAGCCATCTCCCTCCTTGGAGAATCAGCACCTTTAACCTCCTGTTCCGTACAGGTTGCAATTTGTCCTGAGGATGAACGGGAAGAGGGGGAACCAATGAGAGACTAGCTCTAGGTGTTGGGACAGGCACAGGTCACTCTATTTTCCCATCAGGAAGAAGAATTAAGCACAAGCTCAGCCTGCCCCCCAGAACCAGAAGAGGGCCTGAAGCAATCCTGCGCTTTTGCGGCCAGCTCCCAAAAAAGCGAGTTGAAAAATGGAGCTCAGGGGCACTGCAATTCACAAACCTGCAGAGTTTTAAATGATACCTCTCGTCCACAAATATATTAAGGGAAGGCAACGAAGAGGCTTTGAAAGCAAGGCAGAATTGCAGGAAACAGATTTCAGGAGGTAGATTCGAATCGCCTTGAAAGCACATGAAAAGCGGCAAAACGTGGACAATGATGCCCTTGGCCAAAAAGGGCGTATGCGTTTTTTCCTGAATATATTCAGGGAAAAACGCATACGCCCTTTTTGGCCAACCAAGCAACCTGGAAAGGCCAATCAGCGCTCCAAAGAAGTCTGGCTTCCCAGCGGGCAAAAGGGCCATGCGGAAAAAAGTGTCCAAACCAGAAATGCAGGACCGGCCATGGAGAAATGGGAGCCTTGCTACACTGATGGGCGGGATGTAAATTGCCAACAACCACTCTGGAGAAGTGTACGGTGTGTTCTGAAACATCTAAAAAACACAGCTTGGAGAGCATAGGGCACTTCCACTCATGGGCGTATAAATTGGGAAAACTAAAAATCAGCAAGACACAGGCACCCCAAAGTTTAGGGCTGCTCTGTTGACAAGAACCCCCACTTCATTACACCTTAAATATCCTAGGAAAGAGAAAAATGGATAAAGAAGTTTGGGTCCTCATGTACAATGGAATATTACTCAGCCATGAAATCAACGTCATAAGGCTAGTAGCAGCACGATGAGTGGATTTAGGTACGACGATTCTAAGTGAAATAAGTCACACAGAAAAAGACACTTATCATAAGATATCACTTAGACAGGGAATGTAAAAACCACTACACTTGAAATAATTACAAAACAGAACAGAGTCACACGTTTAGAAAACACACTATGGCTGCTGAACGGGAAAGGTGAGGTGGGGTGATGCATAAAAAAAGGGTTTCAAATTAGCTCCGATACCGTTCCATAAACCCAATATGTAAGAGACAAGACCTATTCCTTTTTCAGTGAACTGGACTCAACACCCCCTATTCACCGCACAAGAATATATCTGACTAGTAAGAATCCTCAAACCTATGTATTGATATCTCTCTGTAAGTGAGTCAAGGGGGTGTAAAGCGGCATAAACACAGCCGTGAAAAGCAGCTAAACCCCATTATAAAAATAAATTACTTTTCAAAACCCGTGAAACAAAGACAGTGAAAGAGAGAGAAATTCTTCCAAAATTCGTTCAGGGGCTGTGATGCAACCTGGATTGACCATATGTAGACCCACAGCTGATTGAGACATAAGGGTGGACACTCTTGGGGCTGAGAGGTTCGGTGAGGTTGGGTGAGCCAATGCAGACCCTTTCAAGTAATACTGCATGGTACCCATCCCATGGGTCCCAAATCTCCAGGTTCAAGGGCATCTTCCTACATCGAAAACAGGCATGAGAAACCCAGAAGATGGTACACCGTGTGATCGGGAAAGGTTTCTAAAACGCACCTCATTTCTCATCTCCTTGGCTCGGGTTCGCCATTCCAGCCGATTTACTAGCCATCTCCCTCCTTGGAGAATCAGCACCTTTAACCTCCTGTTCCGTACAGGTTGCAATTTGTCCTGAGGATGAACGGGAAGAGGGGGAACCAATGAGAGACTAGCTCTAGGTGTTGGGACAGGCACAGGTCACTCTATTTTCCCATCAGGAAGAAGAATTAAGCACAAGCTCAGCCTGCCCCCCAGAACCAGAAGAGGGCCTGAAGCAATCCTGCGCTTTTGCGGCCAGCTCCCAAAAAAGCGAGTTGAAAAATGGAGCTCAGGGGCACTGCAATTCACAAACCTGCAGAGTTTTAAATGATACCTCTCGTCCACAAATATATTAAGGGAAGGCAACGAAGAGGCTTTGAAAGCAAGGCAGAATTGCAGGAAACAGATTTCAGGAGGTAGATTCGAATGGCCTTGAAAGCACATGAAAAGCGGCAAAACGTGGACAATGATGCCCTTGGCCAAAAAGGGCGTATGCGTTTTTTCCTGAATATATTCAGGAAAAAACGCATACGCCCTTTTTGGCCAACCAAGCCACCTGGAAAGGCAAATCAGCGCTCCAAAGAAGTCTCGCTTCCCAGCGGGCAAAAGGGCCATGCGGAAAAAAGTGTCCAAACCAGAAATGCAGGACCGGCCATGGAGAAATGGGAGCCTTGCTACGCTGATGGGCGGGATGTAAATTGCCAACAGCCACTCTGGAGAAGTGTACGGTGTGTCCTGAAACATCTAAAAAACACAGTTTGGAGAGCATAGGGCACTTCCACTCATGGGCGTATAAATTGGGAAAACTAAAAATCAGCAAGACACAGGCACCCCAAAGTTTAGGGCTGCTCGGTGGACAAGAACCCCCACTTCATTACACCTTAAATATCCTAGGAAAGAGAAAAATGGATAAAGAAGTTGTGGTCCTCATGTACAATGGAATATCACTCAGCCATGAAATCAACATCATAAGGCTAGTAGCAGCACGATGAGTGGATTTAGGTACGACGATTCTAAGTGAAATAAGTCACACAGAAAATGACACTTATCATAAGATTTCACTTAGAGAGGGAATGTAAAAACCGCTACACTTGAACTGAATTACAAAACAGAACAGAGTCACACGTTTAGAAAACACACTATGGCTGCTGAACGGGAAAGGTGAGGTGGGGAGATGCAGAAAACAAGGGTTTCAAATTAGCTCCGATACCGTTCCATAAACCCAATATGTAAGAGACAAGACCTATTCCTTTTTCAGTGAACTGGACTCAACACCCCCTATTCACCGCACAAGAATATATCTGACTAGTAAGAATCCTCAAACCTATGTATTGATATCTCTCTGTAAGTGAGTCAAGGGGGTGTAAAGCGGCATAAACACAGCCGTGAAAAGCAGCTAAACCCCATTATAAAAATAAATTACTTTTCAAAACCCGTGAAACAAAGACAGTGAAAGAGAGAGAAATTCTTCCAAAATTCGTTCAGGGGCTGTGATGCAACCTGGATTGACCATATGTAGACCCACAGCTGATTGAGACATAAGGGTGGACACTCTTGGGGCTGAGAGGTTCGGTGAGGTTGGGTGAGCCAATGCAGACCCTTTCAAGTAATACTGCATGGTACCCATCCCATGGGTCCCAAATCTCCAGGTTCAAGGGCATCTTCCTACATCGAAAACAGGCATGAGAAACCCAGAAGATGGTACACCGTGTGATCGGGAAAGGTTTCTAAAACGCACCTCATTTCTCATCTCCTTGGCTCGGGTTCGCCATTCCAGCCGATTTACTAGCCATCTCCCTCCTTGGAGAATCAGCACCTTTAACCTCCTGTTCCGTACAGGTTGCAATTTGTCCTGAGGATGAACGGGAAGAGGGGGAACCAATGAGAGACTAGCTCTAGGTGTTGGGACAGGCACAGGTCACTCTATTTTCCCATCAGGAAGAAGAATTAAGCACAAGCTCAGCCTGCCCCCCAGAACCAGAAGAGGGCCTGAAGCAATCCTGTGCTTTTGCGGCCAGCTCCCAAAAAAGCGAGTTGAAAAATGGAGCTCAGGGGCACTGCAATTCACAAACCTGCAGAGTTTTAAATGATACCTCTCGTCCACAAATATATTAAGGGAAGGCAACGAAGAGGCTTTGAAAGCAAGGCAGAATTGCAGGAAACAGATTTCAGGAGGTAGATTCGAATCGCCTTGAAAGCACATGAAAAGCGGCAAAACGTGGACAATGATGCCCTTGGCCAAAAAGGGCGTATGCGTTTTTTCCTGAATATATTCAGGGAAAAACGCATACGCCCTTTTTGGCCAACCAAGCAACCTGGAAAGGCCAATCAGCGCTCCAAAGAAGTCTGGCTTCCCAGCGGGCAAAAGGGCCATGCGGAAAAAAGTGTCCAAACCAGAAATGCAGGACCGGCCATGGAGAAATGGGAGCCTTGCTACACTGATGGGCGGGATGTAAATTGCCAACAGCCACTCTGGAGAAGTGTACGGTGTGTTCTGAAACATCTAAAAAACACAGCTTGGAGAGCATAGGGCACTTCCACTCATGGGCGTATAAATTGGGAAAACTAAAAATCAGCAAGACACAGGCACCCCAAAGTTTAGGGCTGCTCTGTTGACAAGAACCCCCACTTCATTACACCTTAAATATCCTAGGAAAGAGAAAAATGGATAAAGAAGTTTGGGTCCTCATGTACAATGGAATATTACTCAGCCATGAAATCAACGTCATAAGGCTAGTAGCAGCACGATGAGTGGATTTAGGTACGACGATTCTAAGTGAAATAAGTCACACAGAAAAAGACACTTATCATAAGATATCACTTAGACAGGGAATGTAAAAACCACTACACTTGAAATAATTACAAAACAGAACAGAGTCACACGTTTAGAAAACACACTATGGCTGCTGAACGGGAAAGGTGAGGTGGGGTGATGCATAAAAAAAGGGTTTCAAATTAGCTCCGATACCGTTCCATAAACCCAATATGTAAGAGACAAGACCTATTCCTTTTTCAGTGAACTGGACTCAACACCCCCTATTCACCGCACAAGAATATATCTGACTAGTAAGAATCCTCAAACCTATGTATTGATATCTCTCTGTAAGTGAGTCAAGGGGGTGTAAAGCGGCATAAACACAGCCGTGAAAAGCAGCTAAACCCCATTATAAAAATAAATTACTTTTCAAAACCCGTGAAACAAAGACAGTGAAAGAGAGAGAAATTCTTCCAAAATTCGTTCAGGGGCTGTGATGCAACCTGGATTGACCATATGTAGACCCACAGCTGATTGAGACATAAGGGTGGACACTCTTGGGGCTGAGAGGTTCGGTGAGGTTGGGTGAGCCAATGCAGACCCTTTCAAGTAATACTGCATGGTACCCATCCCATGGGTCCCAAATCTCCAGGTTCAAGGGCATCTTCCTACATCGAAAACAGGCATGAGAAACCCAGAAGATGGTACACCGTGTGATCGGGAAAGGTTTCTAAAACGCACCTCATTTCTCATCTCCTTGGCTCGGGTTCGCCATTCCAGCCGATTTACTAGCCATCTCCCTCCTTGGAGAATCAGCACCTTTAACCTCCTGTTCCGTACAGGTTGCAATTTGTCCTGAGGATGAACGGGAAGAGGGGGAACCAATGAGAGACTAGCTCTAGGTGTTGGGACAGGCACAGGTCACTCTATTTTCCCATCAGGAAGAAGAATTAAGCACAAGCTCAGCCTGCCCCCCAGAACCAGAAGAGGGCCTGAAGCAATCCTGCGCTTTTGCGGCCAGCTCCCAAAAAAGCGAGTTGAAAAATGGAGCTCAGGGGCACTGCAATTCACAAACCTGCAGAGTTTTAAATGATACCTCTCGTCCACAAATATATTAAGGGAAGGCAACGAAGAGGCTTTGAAAGCAAGGCAGAATTGCAGGAAACAGATTTCAGGAGGTAGATTCGAATGGCCTTGAAAGCACATGAAAAGCGGCAAAACGTGGACAATGATGCCCTTGGCCAAAAAGGGCGTATGCGTTTTTTCCTGAATATATTCAGGAAAAAACGCATACGCCCTTTTTGGCCAACCAAGCCACCTGGAAAGGCAAATCAGCGCTCCAAAGAAGTCTCGCTTCCCAGCGGGCAAAAGGGCCATGCGGAAAAAAGTGTCCAAACCAGAAATGCAGGACCGGCCATGGAGAAATGGGAGCCTTGCTACGCTGATGGGCGGGATGTAAATTGCCAACAGCCACTCTGGAGAAGTGTACGGTGTGTCCTGAAACATCTAAAAAACACAGTTTGGAGAGCATAGGGCACTTCCACTCATGGGCGTATAAATTGGGAAAACTAAAAATCAGCAAGACACAGGCACCCCAAAGTTTAGGGCTGCTCGGTGGACAAGAACCCCCACTTCATTACACCTTAAATATCCTAGGAAAGAGAAAAATGGATAAAGAAGTTGTGGTCCTCATGTACAATGGAATATCACTCAGCCATGAAATCAACATCATAAGGCTAGTAGCAGCACGATGAGTGGATTTAGGTACGACGATTCTAAGTGAAATAAGTCACACAGAAAATGACACTTATCATAAGATTTCACTTAGAGAGGGAATGTAAAAACCGCTACACTTGAACTGAATTACAAAACAGAACAGAGTCACACGTTTAGAAAACACACTATGGCTGCTGAACGGGAAAGGTGAGGTGGGGAGATGCATAAAACAAGGGTTTCAAATTAGCTCCGATACCGTTCCATAAACCCAATATGTAAGAGACAAGACCTATTCCTTTTTCAGTGAACTGGACTCAACACCCCCTATTCACCGCACAAGAATATATCTGACTAGTAAGAATCTTCAAACCTATGTATTGATATCTCTCTGTAAGTGAGTCAAGGGGGTGTAAAGCGGCATAAACACAGCCGTGAAAAGCAGCTGAACCCCATTATAAAAATAAATTACTTTTCAAAACCCGTGAAACAAAGACAGTGAAAGAGAGAGAAATTCTTCCAAAATTCGTTCAGGGGCTGTGATGCAACCTGGATTGACCATATGTAGACCCACAGCTGATTGAGACATAAGGGTGGACACTCTTGGGGCTGAGAGGTTCGGTGAGGTTGGGTGAGCCAATGCAGACCCTTTCAAGTAATACTGCATGGTACCCATCCCATGGGTCCCAAATCTCCAGGTTCAAGGGCATCTTCCTACATCGAAAACAGGCATGAGAAACCCAGAAGATGGTACACCGTGTGATCGGGAAAGGTTTCTAAAACGCACCTCATTTCTCATCTCCTTGGCTCGGGTTCGCCATTCCAGCCGATTTACTAGCCATCTCCCTCCTTGGAGAATCAGCACCTTTAACCTCCTGTTCCGTACAGGTTGCAATTTGTCCTGAGGATGAACGGGAAGAGGGGGAACCAATGAGAGACTAGCTCTAGGTGTTGGGACAGGCACAGGTCACTCTATTTTCCCATCAGGAAGAAGAATTAAGCACAAGCTCAGCCTGCCCCCCAGAACCAGAAGAGGGCCTGAAGCAATCCTGCGCTTTTGCGGCCAGCTCCCAAAAAAGCGAGCCGAAAAATGGAGCTCAGGGGCACTGCAATTCACAAACCTGCAGAGTTTTAAATGATACCTCTCGTCCACAAATATATTAAGGGAAGGCAACGAAGAGGCTTTGAAAGCAAGGCAGAATTGCAGGAAACAGATTTCAGGAGGTAGATTCGAATCGCCTTGAAAGCACATGAAAAGCGGCCAAACGTGAACAATGATGCCCTTGGCCAAAAAGGGCGTATGTGTTTTTTCCTGAACATATTCAGGAAAAAACGCATACGCCCTTTTTGGCCAACCAAGCAACCTGGAATGGCCAATCAGCGCTCCAAAGAAGTCTCGCTTCCCAGCGGGCAAAAGGGCCATGCGGAAAAAAGTGTCCAAACCAGAACTGCACGACCGGCCATGGAGAAATGGGAGCCTTGCTTCGCTGATGGGCGGGATGTAAATTGCCAACAGCCACTCTGGAGAAGTGTAAGGTGTGTCCTGAAACATCTAAAAAACACAGCTTGGAGAGCATAGGGCACTTCCAATCATGGGCGTATAAATTGGGAAAACTAAAAATCAGCCAGACACATGCACCCCAAAGTTTAGGGCTGCTCTGATGACAAGAACCCCCACTTCATTACACCTTAAATATCCTAGGAAAGAGAAAAATGGATAAAGAATTTGGGGTCCTCATGTACAATGGAATATCACTCAGCCATGAAATCAACGTCATAAGGCTAGTAGCAGCACGATGAGTGGATTTAGGTACGACGATTCTAAGTGAAATACGTCACACAGAAAAAGACACTTATCCTAAGATATCACTTAGAGAGGGAATGTAAAAACCGCTACACTTGAACTGAATTACAAAACAGAAGAGAGTCACACGTTTAGAAAACACACTATGGCTGCTGAACGGGAAAGGTGAGGTGGGGTGATGCATAAAACAAGGGTTTCAAATTAGCTCCGATACCGTTCCATAAACCCAATATGTAAGAGACAAGACCTATTCCTTTTTCAGTGAACTGGACTCAACACCCCCTATTCACCGCACAAGAATATATCTGACTAGTAAGAATCCTCAAACCTATGTATTGATATCTCTCTGTAAGTGAGTCAAGGGGGTGTAAAGCGGCATAAACACAGCCGTGAAAAGCAGCTAAACCCCATTATAAAAATAAATTACTTTTCAAAACCCGTGAAACAAAGACAGTGAAAGAGAGAGAAATTCTTCAAAATTCGTTCAGGGGCTCTGATGCAACCTGGATTGACCATATCTAGACCCACAGCTGATTGAGACATAAGGGTGGACACTCTTGGGGCTGAGAGGTTCGGTGAGGTTGGGTGAGCCAATGCAGACCCTTTCAAGTAATACTGCATGGTACCCATCCCATGGGTCCCAAATCTCCAGGTTCAAGGGCATCTTCCTACATCGAAAACAGGCATGAGAAACCCAGAAGATGGTACACCGTGTGATCGGGAAAGGTTTCTAAAACGCACCTCATTTCTCATCTCCTTTTGCTCAGGTTCGCCCTTCCAGCCGATTTACTAGCCATCTCCCTCCTTGGAGAATCAGCACCTTTAACCTCCTGTTCCGTACAGGTTGCAATTTGTCCTGAGGATGAACGGGAAGAGGGGGAACCAATGAGAGGCTAGCTCTAGGTGTTGGGACAGGCACAGGTCACTCTATTTTCCCATCAGGAAGAAGAATTAAGCACAAGCTCAGCCTGCCCCCCAGAACCAGAAGAGGGCCTGAAGCAATCCTGCGCTTTTGCGGCCAGCTCCCAAAAAAGCGAGCTGAAAAATGGAGCTCCGGGGCACTGCAATTCACAAACCTGCAGAGTTTTAAATGATACCTCTCGTCCACAAATATATTAAGGGAAGGCAACTAAGAGGCTTTGAAAGCAAGGCAGAATTGCAGGAAACAGATTTCAGGAGGTAGATTCGAATCGCCTTGAAAGCATATGAAAAGCAGCAAAACGTGGACAATGATGCCCTTGGCCAAAAAGGGCATATGCGTTTTTTCCTGAATATATTCAGGGAAAAACGCATACGCCCTTTTTGGCCAACCAAGCAACCTGGAAAGGCCAATCAGCGCTCCAAAGAAGTCTCGCTTCCCAGCGGGCAAAAGGGCCATGCGGAAAAAAGTGTCCAAACCAGAAATGCAGGACCGGCCATGGAGAAATGGGAGCCTTGCTTCGCTGATGGGCGGGATGTAAATTGCCAACAGCCACTCGGGAGAAGTGTACGGTGTGTCCTGAAACATCTAAAAAACACAGCTTGGAGAGCATAGGGCACTTCCACTCATGGGGTTATAAATTGGGAAAACTAAAAATCAGCAAGACACAGGCACCCCAAAGTTTAGGGCTGCTCTGTTGACAAGAACCCCCACTTCATTACACGTTAAATATCCTAGGAAAGAGAAAAATGGATAAAGAAGTTGGGGTCCTCATGTACAATGGAATATCACTCAGCCATGAAATCAACGTCATAAGGCTAGTAGCAGCACGATGAGTGGATTTAGGTACGACGATTCTAAGTGAAATAAGTCACACAGAAAAAGACACTTATCCTAAGATATCACTTAGAGAGGGAATGTAAAAACCGCTACACTTGAACTGAATTACAAAACAGAACAGAGTCACACGTTTAGAAAACACACTATGGCTGTTGAACGGGAAAGGTGAGGTGGGGTGATGCATAAAACAAGGGTTTCAAATTAGCTCCGATACCGTTCCATAAACCCAATATGTAAGAGACAAGACCTATTCCTTTTTCAGTGAACTGGACTCAACACCCCCTATTCACCGCACAAGAATATATCTGACTAGTAAGAATCCTCAAACATATGTATTGATATCTCTCTGTAAGTGAGTCAAGGGGGTGTAAAGCGGCATAAACACAGCCGTGAAAAGCAGCTAAACCCCATTATAAAAATAAATTACTTTTCAAAACCCCTGAAACAAAGACAGTGAAAGAGAGAGAAATTCTTCCAAAATTCGTTCAGGGGCTGTGATGCAACCTGGATTGACCATATCTAGACCCACAGCTGATTGAGACATAAGGGTGGACACTCTTGGGGCTGAGAGGTTCGGTGTGGTTGGGTGAGCCAATGCAGACCCTTTCAAGTAATACTGCATGGTACCCATCCCATGGGTCCCAAATCTCCAGGTTCAAGGGCATCTTCCCACATCGAAAACAGGCATGAGAAACCCAGAAGATGGTACACCGTGTGATCGGGAAAGGTTTCTAAAACGCACCTCATTTCTCATCTCCTTTTGCTCAGGTTCGCCATTCCAGCCGATTTACTAGCCATCTCCCTCCTTGGAGAATCAGCACCTTTAACCTCCTGTTCCGTACAGGTTGCAATTTGTCCTGAGGATGAACGGGAAGAGGGGGAACCAATGAGAGGCTAGCTCTAGGTGTTGGGACAGGCACAGGTCACTCTATTTTCCCATCAGGAAGAAGAATTAAGCACAAGCTCAGCCTGCCGCCCAGAACCAGAAGAGGGCCTGAAGCAATCCTGCGCTTTTGCGGCCAGCTCCCAAAAAAGCGAGCTGAAAAATGGAGCTCAGGGGCACTGCAATTCACAAACCTGCAGAGTTTTAAATGATACCTCTCGTCCACAAATATATTAAGGGAAGGCAACGAAGAGGCTTTGAAAGCAAGGCAGAATTGCAGGAAACAGATTTCAGGAGGTAGATTCGAATCGCCTTGAAAGCACATGAAAAGCGGCAAAACGTGGACAATGATGCCCTTGGCCAAAAAGTGCGTATGCGTTTTTTCCTGAATATATTCAGGAAAAATCGCATACGCCCTTTTTGGCCAACCAAGCAACCTGGAATGGCCAATCAGCGCTCCAAAGAAGTCTCGCTTCCCAGCGGGCAAAAGGGCCATGCGGAAAAAAGTGTCCAAACCAGAACTGCACGACCGGCCATGGAGAAATGGGAGCCTTGCTTCGCTGATGGGCGGGATGTAAATTGCCAACAGCCACTCTGGAGAAGTGTAAGGTGTGTCCTGAAACATCTAAAAAACACAGCTTGGAGAGCATAGGGCACTTCCAATCATGGGCGTATAAATTGGGAAAACTAAAAATCAGCCAGACACATGCACCCCAAAGTTTAGGGCTGCTCTGATGACAAGAACCCCCACTTCATTACACCTTAAATATCCTAGGAAAGAGAAAAATGGATAAAGAATTTGGGGTCCTCATGTACAATGGAATATCACTCAGCCATGAAATCAACGTCATAAGGCTAGTAGCAGCACGATGAGTGGATTTAGGTACGACGATTCTAAGTGAAATACGTCACACAGAAAAAGACACTTATCCTAAGATATCACTTAGAGAGGGAATGTAAAAACCGCTACACTTGAACTGAATTACAAAACAGAAGAGAGTCACACGTTTAGAAAACACACTATGGCTGCTGAACGGGAAAGGTGAGGTGGGGTGATGCATAAAACAAGGGTTTCAAATTAGCTCCGATACCGTTCCATAAACCCAATATGTAAGAGACAAGACCTATTCCTTTTTCAGTGAACTGGACTCAACACCCCCTATTCACCACACAAGAATATATCTGACTAGTAAGAATCCTCAAACCTATGTATTGATATCTCTCTGTAAGTGAGTCAAGGGGGTGTAAAGCGGCATAAACACAGCCGTGAAAAGCAGCTAAACCCCATTATAAAAATAAATTACTTTTCAAAACCCGTGAAACAAAGACAGTGAAAGAGAGAGAAATTCTTCAAAATTCGTTCAGGGGCTGTGATGCAACCTGGATTGACCATATCTAGACCCACAGCTGATTGAGACATAAGGGTGGACACTCTTGGGGCTGAGAGGTTCGGTGAGGTTTTGGTGAGCCAACGCAGACCCTTTCAAGTAATACTGCATGGTACCCATCACATGGGTCCCAAATCTCCAGGTTCAAGGGCATCTTCCTACATCGAAAACAGGCATGAGAAACCCAGAAGATGGTACACCGTGTGATCGGGAAAGGTTTCTAAAACGCACCTCATTTCTCATCTCCTTTTGCTCAGGTTCGCCATTCCAGCCGATTTACTAGCCATCTCCCTCCTTGGAGAATCAGCACCTTTAACCTCCTGTTCCGTACAGGTTGCAATTTGTCCTGAGGATGAACGGGAAGAGGGGGAACCAATGAGAGGCTAGCTCTAGGTGTTGGGACAGGCACAGGTCACTCTATTTTCCCATCAGGAAGAAGAATTAAGCACAAGCTCAGCCTGCCCCCCAGAACCAGAAGAGGGCCTGAAGCAATCCTGCGCTTTTGCGGCCAGCTCCCAAAAAAGCGAGCTGAAAAATGGAGCTCAGGGGCACTGCAATTCACAAACCTGCAGAGTTTTAAATGATACCTCTCGTCCACAAATATATTAAGGGAAGGCAACGAAGAGGCTTTGAAAGCAAGGCAGAATTGCAGGAAACAGATTTCAGGAGGTAGATTCGAATCGCCTTGAAAGCACATGAAAAGCAGCAAAACGTGGACAATGATGCCCTTGGCCAAAAAGGGCATATGCGTTTTTTCCTGAATATATTCAGGGAAAAACGCATACGCCCTTTTTGGCCAACCAAGCAACCTGGAAAGGCCAATCAGCGCTCCAAAGAAGTCTCGCTTCCCAGCGGGCAAAAGGGCCATGCGGAAAAAAGTGTCCAAACCAGAAATGCAGGACCGGCCATGGAGAAATGGGAGCCTTGCTTCGCTGATGGGCGGGATGTAAATTGCCAACAGCCACTCGGGAGAAGTGTACGGTGTGTCCTGAAACATCTAAAAAACACAGCTTGGAGAGCATAGGGCACTTCCACTCATGGGCGTATAAATTGGGAAAACTAAAAATCAGCAAGACACAGGCACCCCAAAGTTTAGGGCTGCTCTGTTGACAAGAACCCCCACTTCATTACACGTTAAATATCCTAGGAAAGAGAAAAATGGATAAAGAAGTTGGGGTCCTCATGTACAATGGAATATCACTCAGCCATGAAATCAACGTCATAAGGCTAGTAGCAGCACGATGAGTGGATTTAGGTACGACGATTCTAAGTGAAATAAGTCACACAGAAAAAGACACTTATCCTAAGATATCACTTAGAGAGGGAATGTAAAAACCGCTACACTTGAACTGAATTACAAAACAGAACAGAGTCACACGTTTAGAAAACACACTATGGCTGCTGAACGGGAAAGGTGAGGTGGGGTGATGCATAAAACAAGGGTTTCAAATTAGCTCCGATACCGTTCCATAAACCCAATATGTAAGAGACAAGACCTATTCCTTTTTCAGTGAACTGGACTCAACACCCCCTATTCACCGCACAAGAATATATCTGACTAGTAAGAATCCTCAAACATATGTATTGATATCTCTCTGTAAGTGAGTCAAGGGGGTGTAAAGCGGCATAAACACAGCCGTGAAAAGCAGCTAAACCCCATTATAAAAATAAATTACTTTTCAAAACCCCTGAAACAAAGACAGTGAAAGAGAGAGAAATTCTTCCAAAATTCGTTCAGGGGCTGTGATGCAACCTGGATTGACCATATCTAGACCCACAGCTGATTGAGACATAAGGGTGGACACTCTTGGGGCTGAGAGGTTCGGTGTGGTTGGGTGAGCCAACGCAGACCCTTTCAAGTAATACTGCATGGTACCCATCCCATGGGTCCCAAATCTCCAGGTTCAAGGGCATCTTCCTACATCGAAAACAGGCATGAGAAACCCAGAAGATGGTACACCGTGTGATCGGGAAAGGTTTCTAAAACGCACCTCATTTCTCATCTCCTTTTGCTCAGGTTCGCCATTCCAGCCGATTTACTAGCCATCTCCCTCCTTGGAGAATCAGCACCTTTAACCTCCTGTTCCGTACAGGTTGCAATTTGTCCTGAGGATGAACGGGAAGAGGGGGAACCAATGAGAGGCTAGCTCTAGGTGTTGGGACAGGCACAGGTCACTCTATTTTCCCATCAGGAAGAAGAATTAAGCACAAGCTCAGCCTGCCGCCCAGAACCAGAAGAGGGTCTGAAGCAATCCTGCGCTTTTGCGGCCAGCTCCCAAAAAAGCCAGCTGAAAAATGGAGCTCAGGGGCACTGCAATTCACAAACCTGCAGAGTTTTAAATGATACCTCTCGTCCACAAATATATTAAGGGAAGGCAACTAAGAGGCTTTGAAAGCAAGGCAGAATTGCAGGAAACAGATTTCAGGAGGTAGATTCGAATCGCCTTGAAAGCACATGAAAAGCGGCAAAACGTGGACAATGATGCCCTTGGCCAAAAAGTGCGTATGCGTTTTTTCCTGAATATATTCAGGAAAAAACGCATACGCCCGTTTTGGCCAACCAAGCAACCTGGAATGGCCAATCAGCGCTCCAAAGAAGTCTCGCTTCCCAGCGGGCAAAAGGGCCATGCGGAAAAAAGTGTCCAAACCAGAACTGCACGACCGGCCATGGAGAAATGGGAGCCTTGCTTCGCTGATGGGCGGGATGTAAATTGCCAACAGCCACTCTGGAGAAGTGTAAGGTGTGTCCTGAAACATCTAAAAAACACAGCTTGGAGAGCATAGGGCACTTCCAATCATGGGCGTATAAATTGGGAAAACTAAAAATCAGCCAGACACATGCACCCCAAAGTTTAGGGCTGCTCTGTTGACAAGAACCCCCACTTCATTACACCTTAAATATCCTAGGAAAGAGAAAAATGGATAAAGAAGTTGGGGTCCTCATGTACAATGGAATATCACTCAGCCATGAAATCAACGTCATAAGGCTAGTAGCAGCACGATGAGTGGATTTAGGTACGACGATTCTAAGTGAAATACGTCACACAGAAAAAGACACTTATCCTAAGATATCACTTAGAGAGGGAATGTAAAAACCGCTACACTTGAACTGAATTACAAAACAGAACAGAGTCACACGTTTAGAAAACACACTATGGCTGCTGAACGGGAAAGGTGAGGTGGGGTGATGCATAAAACAAGGGTTTCAAATTAGCTCCGATACCGTTCCATAAACCCAATATGTAAGAGACAAGACCTATTCCTTTTTCAGTGAACTGGACTCAACACCCCCTATTCACCGCACAAGAATATATCTGACTAGTAAGAATCCTCAAACCTATGTATTGATATCTCTCTGTAAGTGAGTCAAGGGGGTGTAAAGCGGCATAAACACAGCCGTGAAAAGCAGCTAAACCCCATTATAAAAATAAATTACTTTTCAAAACCCCTGAAACAAAGACAGTGAAAGAGAGAGAAATTCTTCCAAAATTCGTTCAGGGGCTGTGATGCAACCTGGATTGACCATATCTAGACCCACAGCTGATTGAGACATAAGGGTGGACACTCTTGGGGCTGAGAGGTTCGGTGAGGTTGGGTGAGCCAACGCAGACCCTTTCAAGTAATACTGCATGGTACCCATCCCATGGGTCCCAAATCTCCAGGTTCAAGGGCATCTTCCTACATCGAAAACAGGCATGAGAAACCCAGAAGATGGTACACCGTGTGATCGGGAAAGGTTTCTAAAACGCACCTCATTTCTCATCTCCTTTTGCTCAGGTTCGCCATTCCAGCCGATTTACTAGCCATCTCCCTCCTTGGAGAATCAGCACCTTTAACCTCCTGTTCCGTACAGGTTGCAATTTGTCCTGAGGATGAACGGGAAGAGGGGGAACCAATGAGAGGCTAGCTCTAGGTGTTGGGACAGGCACAGGTCACTCTATTTTCCCATCAGGAAGAAGAATTAAGCACAAGCTCAGCCTGCCGCCCAGAACCAGAAGAGGGCCTGAAGCAATCCTGCGCTTTTGCGGCCAGCTCCCAAAAAAGCGAGCTGAAAAATGGAGCTCAGGGGCACTGCAATTCACAAACCTGCAGAGTTTTAAATGATACCTCTCGTCCACAAATATATTAAGGGAAGGCAACGAAGAGGCTTTGAAAGCAAGGCAGAATTGCAGGAAACAGATTTCAGGAGGTAGATTCGAATCGCCTTGAAAGCACATGAAAAGCGGCAAAACGTGGACAATGATGCCCTTGGCCAAAAAGTGCGTATGCGTTTTTTCCTGAATATATTCAGGAAAAAACGCATACGCCCTTTTTGGCCAACCAAGCAGCCTGGAATGGCCAATCAGCGCTCCAAAGAAGTCTCGTTTCCCAGCGGGCAAAAGGGCCATGCGGAAAAAAGTGTCCAAACCAGAACTGCACGACCGGCCATGGAGAAATGGGAGCCTTGCTTCGCTGATGGGCGGGATGTAAATTGCCAACAGCCACTCGGGAGAAGTGTACGGTGTATCCTGAAACATCTAAAAAACACAGCTTGGAGAGCATAGGGCACTTCCACTCATGGGCGTATAAATTGGGAAAACTAAAAATCAGCAAGACACAGGCACCCCAAAGTTTAGGGCTGCTCTGTTGACAAGAACCCCCACTTCATTACACCTTAAATATCCTAGGAAAGAGAAAAATGGATAAAGAAGTTGGGGTCCTCATGTACAATGGAATATCACTCAGCCATGAAATCAACGTCATAAGGCTAGTAGCAGCACGATGAGTGGATTTAGGTACGACGATTCTAAGTGAAATAAGTCACACAGAAAAAGACACTTATCATAAGATATCACTTAGAGAGGGAATGTAAAAACCGCTACACTTGAACTGAATTACAAAACAGAACAGAGTCACACGTTTAGAAAACACACTATGGCTGCTGAACGGGAAAGGTGAGGTGGGGTGATGCATAAAACAAGGGTTTCAAATTAGCTCCGATACCGTTCCATAAACCCAATATGTAAGAGACAAGACCTATTCCTTTTTCAGTGAACTGGACTCAACACCCCCTATTCACCGCACAAGAATATATCTGACTAGTAAGAATCCTCAAACATATGTATTGATATCTCTCTGTAAGTGAGTCAAGGGGGTGTAAAGCGGCATAAACACAGCCGTGAAAAGCAGCTAAACCCCATTATAAAAATAAATTACTTTTCAAAACCCCTGAAACAAAGACAGTGAAAGAGAGAGAAATTCTTCCAAAATTCGTTCAGGGGCTGTGATGCAACCTGGATTGACCATATCTAGACCCACAGCTGATTGAGACATAAGGGTGGACACTCTTGGGGCTGAGAGGTTCGGTGTGGTTGGGTGAGCCAACGCAGACCCTTTCAAGTAATACTGCATGGTACCCATCCCATGGGTCCCAAATCTCCAGGTTCAAGGGCATCTTCCTACATCGAAAACAGGCATGAGAAACCCAGAAGATGGTACACCGTGTGATCGGGAAAGGTTTCTAAAACGCACCTCATTTCTCATCTCCTTTTGCTCAGGTTCGCCATTCCAGCCGATTTACTAGCCATCTCCCTCCTTGGAGAATCAGCACCTTTAACCTCCTGTTCCGTACAGGTTGCAATTTGTCCTGAGGATGAACGGGAAGAGGGGGAACCAATGAGAGGCTAGCTCTAGGTGTTGGGACAGGCACAGGTCACTCTATTTTCCCATCAGGAAGAAGAATTAAGCACAAGCTCAGCCTGCCGCCCAGAACCAGAAGAGGGCCTGAAGCAATCCTGCGCTTTTGCGGCCAGCTCCCAAAAAAGCGAGCTGAAAAATGGAGCTCAGGGGCACTGCAATTCACAAACCTGCAGAGTTTTAAATGATACCTCTCGTCCACAAATATATTAAGGGAAGGCAACGAAGAGGCTTTGAAAGCAAGGCAGAATTGCAGGAAACAGATTTCAGGAGGTAGATTCGAATCGCCTTGAAAGCACATGAAAAGCGGCAAAACGTGGACAATGATGCCCTTGGCCAAAAAGTGCGTATGCGTTTTTTCCTGAATATATTCAGGAAAAAACGCATACGCCCTTTTTGGCCAACCAAGCAACCTGGAATGGCCAATCAGCGCTCCAAAGAAGTCTCGCTTCCCAGCGGGCAAAAGGGCCATGCGGAAAAAAGTGTCCAAACCAGAACTGCACGACCTGCCATGGAGAAATGGGAGCCTTGCTTCGCTGATGGGCGGGATGTAAATTGCCAACAGCCACTCTGGAGAAGTGTAAGGTGTGTCCTGAAACATCTAAAAAACACAGCTTGGAGAGCATAGGGCACTTCCACTCATGGGCGTATAAATTGGGAAAACTAAAAATCAGCCAGACACATGCACCCCAAAGTTTAGGGCTGCTCTGATGACAAGAACCCCCACTTCATTACACCTTAAATATCCTAGGAAAGAGAAAAATGGATAAAGAATTTGGGGTCCTCATGTACAATGGAATATCACTCAGCCATGAAATCAACGTCATAAGGCTAGTAGCAGCACGATGAGTGGATTTAGGTACGACGATTCTAAGTGAAATAAGTCACACAGAAAAAGACACTTATCCTAAGATATCACTTAGAGAGGGAATGTAAAAACCGCTACACTTGAACTGAATTGCAAAACAGAACAGAGTCACACGTTTAGGAAACACACTATGGCTGCTGAACGCGAAAGGTGAGGTGGGGTGATGCATAAAACAAGGGTTTCAAATTAGCTCCGATACCGTTCCATAAACCCAATATGTAAGAGACAAGACCTATTCCTTTTTCAGTGAACTGGACTCAACACCCCCTATTCACCGCACAAGAATATATCTGACTAGTAAGAATCCTCAAACCTATGTATTGATATCTCTCTGTAAGTGAGTCAAGGGGGTGTAAAGCGGCATAAACACAGCCGTGAAAAGCAGCTAAACCCCATTATAAAAATAAATTACTTTTCAAAACCCGTGAAACAAAGACAGTGAAAGAGAGAGAAATTCTTCCAAAATTCGTTCAGGGGCTGTGATGCAACCTGGATTGACCATATCTAGACCCACAGCTGATTGAGACATAAGGGTGGACACTCTTGGGGCTGAGAGGTTCGGTGAGGTTGGGTGAGCCAACGCAGACCCTTTCAAGTAATACTGCATGGTACCCATCCCATGGGTCCCAAATCTCCAGGTTCAAGGGCATCTTCCTACATCGAAAACAGGCATGAGAAACCCAGAAGATGGTACACCGTGTGATCGGGAAAGGTTTCTAAAACGCACCTCATTTCTCATCTCCTTTTGCTCAGGTTCGCCATTCCAGCCGATTTACTAGCCATCTCCCTCCTTGGAGAATCAGCACCTTTAACCTCCTGTTCCGTACAGGTTGCAATTTGTCCTGAGAATGAACGGGAAGAGGGGGAACCAATGAGAGGCTAGCTCTAGGTGTTGGGACAGGCACAGGTCACTCTGTTTTCCCATCAGGAAGAAGAATTAAGCACAAGCTCAGCCTGCCCCCCAGAACCAGAAGAGGGCCTGAAGCAATCCTGCGCTTTTGCGGCCAGCTCCCAAAAAAGCGAGCTGAAAAATGGAGCTCAGGGGCACTGCAATTCACAAACCTGCAGAGTTTTAAATGATACCTCTCGTCCACAAATATATTAAGGGAAGGCAACGAAGAGGCTTTGAAAGCAAGGCAGAATTGCAGGAAACAGATTTCAGGAGGTAGATTCGAATCGCCTTGAAAGCACATGAAAAGCAGCAAAACGTGGACAATGATGCCCTTGGCCAAAAAGGGCGTATGCGTTTTTTCCTGAATATATTCAGGGAAAAACGCATACGCCCTTTTTGGCCAACCAAGCAACCTGGAATGGCCAATCAGCGCTCCAAAGAAGTCTCGCTTCCCAGCGGGCAAAAGGGCCATGCGGAAAAAAGTGTCCAAACCAGAAATGCAGGACCGGCCATGGAGAAATGGGAGCCTTGCTTCGCTGATGGGCGGGATGTAAATTGCCAACAGCCACTCGGGAGAAGTGTACGGTGTATCCTGAAACATCTAAAAAACACAGCTTGGAGAGCATAGGGCACTTCCACTCATGGGCGTATAAATTGGGAAAACTAAAAATCAGCAAGACACAGGCACCCCAAAGTTTAGGGCTGCTCTGTTGACAAGAACCCCCACTTCATTACACGTTAAATATCCTAGGAAAGAGAAAAATGGATAAAGAAGTTGGGGTCCTCATGTACAATGGAATATCACTCAGCCATGAAATCAACGTCATAAGGCTAGTAGCAGCACGATGAGTGGATTTAGGTACGACGATTCTAAGTGAAATAAGTCACACAGAAAAAGACACTTATCCTAAGATATCACTTAGAGAGGGAATGTAAAAACCGCTACACTTGAACTGAATTACAAAACAGAAGAGAGTCACACGTTTAGAAAACACACTATGGCTGCTGAACGGGAAAGGTGAGGTGGGGTGATGCATAAAACAAGGGTTTCAAATTAGCTCCGATACCGTTCCATAAACCCAATATGTAAGAGACAAGACCTATTCCTTTTTCAGTGAACTGGACTCAACACCCCCTATTCACCACACAAGAATATATCTGACTAGTAAGAATCCTCAAACCTATGTATTGATATCTCTCTGTAAGTGAGTCAAGGGGGTGTAAAGCGGCATAAACACAGCCGTGAAAAGCAGCTAAACCCCATTATAAAAATAAATTACTTTTCAAAACCCGTGAAACAAAGACAGTGAAAGAGAGAGAAATTCTTCAAAATTCGTTCAGGGGCTGTGATGCAACCTGGATTGACCATATCTAGACCCACAGCTGATTGAGACATAAGGGTGGACACTCTTGGGGCTGAGAGGTTCGGTGAGGTTTTGGTGAGCCAACGCAGACCCTTTCAAGTAATACTGCATGGTACCCATCACATGGGTCCCAAATCTCCAGGTTCAAGGGCATCTTCCTACATCGAAAACAGGCATGAGAAACCCAGAAGATGGTACACCGTGTGATCGGGAAAGGTTTCTAAAACGCACCTCATTTCTCATCTCCTTTTGCTCAGGTTCGCCATTCCAGCCGATTTACTAGCCATCTCCCTCCTTGGAGAATCAGCACCTTTAACCTCCTGTTCCGTACAGGTTGCAATTTGTCCTGAGGATGAACGGGAAGAGGGGGAACCAATGAGAGGCTAGCTCTAGGTGTTGGGACAGGCACAGGTCACTCTATTTTCCCATCAGGAAGAAGAATTAAGCACAAGCTCAGCCTGCCCCCCAGAACCAGAAGAGGGCCTGAAGCAATCCTGCGCTTTTGCGGCCAGCTCCCAAAAAAGCGAGCTGAAAAATGGAGCTCAGGGGCACTGCAATTCACAAACCTGCAGAGTTTTAAATGATACCTCTCGTCCACAAATATATTAAGGGAAGGCAACGAAGAGGCTTTGAAAGCAAGGCAGAATTGCAGGAAACAGATTTCAGGAGGTAGATTCGAATCGCCTTGAAAGCACATGAAAAGCAGCAAAACGTGGACAATGATGCCCTTGGCCAAAAAGGGCATATGCGTTTTTTCCTGAATATATTCAGGGAAAAACGCATACGCCCTTTTTGGCCAACCAAGCAACCTGGAAAGGCCAATCAGCGCTCCAAAGAAGTCTCGCTTCCCAGCGGGCAAAAGGGCCATGCGGAAAAAAGTGTCCAAACCAGAAATGCAGGACCGGCCATGGAGAAATGGGAGCCTTGCTTCGCTGATGGGCGGGATGTAAATTGCCAACAGCCACTCGGGAGAAGTGTACGGTGTGTCCTGAAACATCTAAAAAACACAGCTTGGAGAGCATAGGGCACTTCCACTCATGGGCGTATAAATTGGGAAAACTAAAAATCAGCAAGACACAGGCACCCCAAAGTTTAGGGCTGCTCTGTTGACAAGAACCCCCACTTCATTACACGTTAAATATCCTAGGAAAGAGAAAAATGGATAAAGAAGTTGGGGTCCTCATGTACAATGGAATATCACTCAGCCATGAAATCAACGTCATAAGGCTAGTAGCAGCACGATGAGTGGATTTAGGTACGACGATTCTAAGTGAAATAAGTCACACAGAAAAAGACACTTATCCTAAGATATCACTTAGAGAGGGAATGTAAAAACCGCTACACTTGAACTGAATTACAAAACAGAACAGAGTCACACGTTTAGAAAACACACTATGGCTGCTGAACGGGAAAGGTGAGGTGGGGTGATGCATAAAACAAGGGTTTCAAATTAGCTCCGATACCGTTCCATAAACCCAATATGTAAGAGACAAGACCTATTCCTTTTTCAGTGAACTGGACTCAACACCCCCTATTCACCGCACAAGAATATATCTGACTAGTAAGAATCCTCAAACATATGTATTGATATCTCTCTGTAAGTGAGTCAAGGGGGTGTAAAGCGGCATAAACACAGCCGTGAAAAGCAGCTAAACCCCATTATAAAAATAAATTACTTTTCAAAACCCCTGAAACAAAGACAGTGAAAGAGAGAGAAATTCTTCCAAAATTCGTTCAGGGGCTGTGATGCAACCTGGATTGACCATATCTAGACCCACAGCTGATTGAGACATAAGGGTGGACACTCTTGGGGCTGAGAGGTTCGGTGTGGTTGGGTGAGCCAACGCAGACCCTTTCAAGTAATACTGCATGGTACCCATCCCATGGGTCCCAAATCTCCAGGTTCAAGGGCATCTTCCTACATCGAAAACAGGCATGAGAAACCCAGAAGATGGTACACCGTGTGATCGGGAAAGGTTTCTAAAACGCACCTCATTTCTCATCTCCTTTTGCTCAGGTTCGCCATTCCAGCCGATTTACTAGCCATCTCCCTCCTTGGAGAATCAGCACCTTTAACCTCCTGTTCCGTACAGGTTGCAATTTGTCCTGAGGATGAACGGGAAGAGGGGGAACCAATGAGAGGCTAGCTCTAGGTGTTGGGACAGGCACAGGTCACTCTATTTTCCCATCAGGAAGAAGAATTAAGCACAAGCTCAGCCTGCCGCCCAGAACCAGAAGAGGGCCTGAAGCAATCCTGCGCTTTTGCGGCCAGCTCCCAAAAAAGCGAGCTGAAAAATGGAGCTCAGGGGCACTGCAATTCACAAACCTGCAGAGTTTTAAATGATACCTCTCGTCCACAAATATATTAAGGGAAGGCAACGAAGAGGCTTTGAAAGCAAGGCAGAATTGCAGGAAACAGATTTCAGGAGGTAGATTCGAATCGCCTTGAAAGCACATGAAAAGCGGCAAAACGTGGACAATGATGCCCTTGGCCAAAAAGTGCGTATGCGTTTTTTCCTGAATATATTCAGGAAAAAACGCATACGCCCTTTTTGGCCAACCAAGCAACCTGGAATGGCCAATCAGCGCTCCAAAGAAGTCTCGCTTCCCAGCGGGCAAAAGGGCCATGCGGAAAAAAGTGTCCAAACCAGAACTGCACGACCGGCCATGGAGAAATGGGAGCCTAGCTTCGCTGATGGGCGGGATGTAAATTGCCAAGAGCCACTCTGGAGAAGTGTAAGGTGTGTCCTGAAACATCTAAAAAACACAGCTTGGAGAGCATAGGGCACTTCCACTCATGGGCGTATAAATTGGGAAAACTAAAAATCAGCAAGACACATGCACCCCAAAGTTTAGGGCTGCTCTGTTGACAAGAACCCCCACTTCATTACACCTTAAATATCCTAGGAAAGAGAAAAATGGATAAAGAAGTTGGGGTCCTCATGTACAATGGAATATCACTCAGCCATGAAATCAACGTCATAAGGCTAGTAGCAGCACGATGAGTGGATTTAGGTACGACGATTCTAAGTGAAATAAGTCACACAGAAAAAGGCACTTATCCTAAGATATCACGTAGAGAGGGAATGTAAAAACCGCTACACTTGAACTGAATTACAAAACAGAAGAGAGTCTCACGTTTAGAAAACACACTATGGCTGCTGAACGGGAAAGGTGAGGTGGGGTGATGCATAAAACAAGGGTTTCAAATTAGCTCCGATACCGTTCCATAAACCCAATATGTAAGAGACAAGTCCTATTCCTTTTTCAGTGAACTGGACTCAACACCCCCTATTCACCGCACAAGAATATATCTGACTAGTAAGAATCCTCAAACCTATGTATTGATATCTCTCTGTAAGTGAGTCAAGGGGGTGTAAAGCGGCATAAACACAGCCGTGAAAAGCGGCTAAACCCCATTATAAAAATAAATTACTTTTCAAAACCCGTGAAACAAAGACAGTGAAAGAGAGAGAAATTCTTCCAAAATTCGTTCAGGGGCTGTGATGCAACCTGGATTGACCATATCTAGACCCACAGCTGATTGAGACATAAGGGTGGACACTCTTGGGGCTGAGAGGTTCGGTGAGGTTGGGTGAGCCAACGCAGACCCTTTCAAGTAATACTGCATGGTACCCATCCCATGGGTCCCAAATCTCCAGGTTCAAGGGCATCTTCCTACATCGAAAACAGGCATGAGAAACCCAGAAGATGGTACACCGTGTGATCCGGAAAGGTTTCTAAAACGCACCTCATTTCTCATCTCCTTTGCTCGGGTTCGCCATTCCAGCCGATTTACTAGCCATCTCCCTCCTTGGAGAATCAGCACTTTTAACCTCCTGTTCCGTACAGGTTGCAATTTGTCCTGAGGATGAACGGGAAGAGGGGGAACCAATGAGAGGCTAGCTCTAGGTGTTGGGACGGGCACAGGTCACTCTATTTTCCCATCAGGAAGAAGAATTAAGCACAAGCTCAGCCTGCCCCCCAGAACCAGAAGAGGGCCTGAAGCAATCCTGCGCTTTTGCGGCCAGCTCCCATAAAAGCGAGCTGAAAAATGGAGCTCAGGGGCACTGCAATTCACAAACCTGCAGAGTTTTAAATGATACCTCTCGTCCACAAATATATTAAGGGAAGGCAACGAAGAGGCTTTGAAAGCAAGGCAGAATTGCAGGAAACAGATTTCAGGAGGTAGATTCGAATCGCCTTGAAAGCACATGAAAAGCAGCAAAACGTGGACAATGATGCCCTTGGCCAAAAAGGGCATATGCGTTTTTTCCTGAATATATTCAGGGAAAAACGCATACGCCCTTTTTGGCCAACCAAGCAACCTGGAAAGGCCAATCAGCGCTCCAAAGAAGTCTCGCTTCCCAGCGGGCAAAAGGGCCATGCGGAAAAAAGTGTCCAAACCAGAACTGCACGACCGGCCATGGAGAAATGGGAGCCTTGCTTCGCTGATGGGCGGGATGTAAATTGCCAACAGCCACTCGGGAGAAGTGTACGGTGTGTCCTGAAACATCTAAAAACACAGCTTGGAGAGCATAGGGCACTTCCACTCATGGGCGTATAAATTGGGAAAACTAAAAATCAGCAAGACACAGGCACCCCAAAGTTTAGGGCTGCTCTGTTGACAAGAACCCCCACTTCATTACACCTTAAATATCCTAGGAAAGAGAAAAATGGATAAAGAAGTTGGGGTCCTCATGTACAATGGAATATCACTCAGCCATGAAATCAACGTCATAAGGCTAGTAGCAGCACGATGAGTGGATTTAGGTACGACGATTCTAAGTGAAATAAGTCACACAGAAAAAGACACTTATCCTAAGATATCACTTAGAGAGGGAATGTAAAAACCGCTACACTTGAACTGAATTACAAAACAGAACAGAGTCACACGTTTAGAAAACACACTATGGCTGCTGAACGGGAAAGGTGAGGTGGGTGATGCATAAAACAAGGGTTTCAAATTAGCTCCGATACCGTTCCATAAACCCAATATGTAAGAGACAAGACCTATTCCTTTTTCAGTGAACTGGACTCAACACCCCCTATTCACCGCACAAGAATATATCTGACTAGTAAGAATCCTCAAACCTATGTATTGATATCTCTCTGTAAGTGAGTCAAGGGGGTGTAAAGCGGCATAAACACAGCCGTGAAAAGCAGCTAAACCCCATTATAAAAATAAATTACTTTTCAAAACCCGTGAAACAAAGACAGTGAAAGAGAGAGAAATTCTTCCAAAATTCGTTCAGGGGCTGTGATGCAACCTGGATTGACCATATCTAGACCCACAGCTGATTGAGACATAAGGGTGGACACTCTTGGGGCTGAGAGGTTCGGTGAGGTTGGGTGAGCCAACGCAGACCCTTTCAAGTAATACTGCATGGTACCCATCCCATGGGTCCCAAATCTCCAGGTTCAAGGGCATCTTCCTACATCGAAAACAGGCATGAGAAACCCAGAAGATGGTACACCGTGTGATCGGGAAAGGTTTCTAAAACGCACCTCATTTCTCATCTCCTTTTGCTCAGGTTCGCCATTCCAGCGGATTTACTAGCCATCTCCCTCCTTGGAGAATCAGCACCTTTAACCTCCTGTTCCGTACAGGTTGCAATTTGTCCTGAGGATGAACGGGAAGAGGGGGAACCAATGAGAGGCTAGCTCTAGGTGTTGGGACAGGCACAGGTCACTCTATTTTCCCATCAGGAAGAAGAATTAAGCACAAGCTCAGCCTGCCCCCCAGAACCAGAAGAGGGCCTGAAGCAATCCTGCGCTTTTGCGGCCAGCTCCCAAAAAAGCGAGCTGAAAAATGGAGCTCAGGGGCACTGCAATTCACAAACCTGCAGAGTTTTAAATGATACCTCTCGTCCACAAATATATTAAGGGAAGGCAACGAAGAGGCTTTGAAAGCAAGGCAGAATTGCAGGAAACAGATTTCAGGAGGTAGATTCGAATCGCCTTGAAAGCACATGAAAAGCAGCAAAACGTGGACAATGATGCCCTTGGCCAAAAAGGGCATATGCGTTTTTTCCTGAATATATTCAGGGAAAAACGCATACGCCCTTTTTGGCCAACCAAGCAACCTGGAAAGGCCAATCAGCGCTCCAAAGAAGTCTCGCTTCCCAGCGGGCAAAAGGGCCATGCGGAAAAAAGTGTCCAAACCAGAAATGCAGGACCGGCCATGGAGAAATGGGAGCCTTGCTTCGCTGATGGGCGGGATGTAAATTGCCAACAGCCACTCGGGAGAAGTGTACGGTGTGTCCTGAAACATCTAAAAAACACAGCTTGGAGAGCATAGGGCACTTCCACTCATGGGCGTCTAAATTGGGAAAAGTAAAAATCAGCAAGACACAGGCACCCCAAAGTTTAGGGCTGCTCTGTTGACAAGAACCCCCACTTCATTACACGATAAATATCCTAGGAAAGAGAAAAATGGATAAAGAAGTTGGGGTCCTCATGTACAATGGAATATCACTCAGCCATGAAATCAACGTCATAAGGCTAGTAGCAGCATGATGAGTGGATTTAGGTACGACGATTCTAAGTGAAATAAGTCACACAGAAAAAGACACTTATCCTAAGATATCACTTAGAGAGGGAATGTAAAAACCGCTACACTTGAACTGAATTACAAAACAGAACAGAGTCACACGTTTAGAAAACACACTATGGCTGCTGAACGGGAAAGGTGAGGTGGGGTGATGCATAAAACAAGGGTTTCAAATTAGCTCCGATACCGTTCCATAAACCCAATATGTAAGAGACAAGACCTATTCCTTTTTCAGTGAACTGGACTCAACACCCCCTATTCACCGCACAAGAATATATCTGACTAGTAAGAATCCTCAAACCTATGTATTGATATCTCTCTGTAAGTGAGTCAAGGGGGTGTAAAGCGTCATAAACACAGCCGTGAAAAGCAGCTAAACCCCATTATAAAAATAAATTACTTTTCAAAACCCCTGAAACAAAGACAGTGAAAGAGAGAGAAATTCTTCCAAAATTCGTTCAGGGGCTGTGATGCAACCTGGATTGACCATATCTAGACCCACAGCTGATTGAGACATAAGGGTGGACACTCTTGGGGCTGAGAGGTTCGTTGTGGTTGGGTGAGCCAACGCAGACCCTTTCAAGTAATACTGCATGGTACCCATCCCATGGGTCCCAAATCTCCAGGTTCAAGGGCATCTTCCTACATCGAAAACAGGCATGAGAAACCCAGAAGATGGTACACCGTGTGATCGGGAAAGGTTTCTAAAACGCACCTCATTTCTCATCTCCTTTTGCTCAGGTTCGCCATTCCAGCCGATTTACTAGCCATCTCCCTCCTTGGAGAATCAGCACCTTTAACCTCCTGTTCCGTACAGGTTGCAATTTGTCCTGAGGATGAACGGGAAGAGGGGGAACCAATGAGAGGCTAGCTCTAGGTGTTGGGACAGGCACAGGTCACTCTATTTTCCCATCAGGAAGAAGAATTAAGCACAAGCTCAGCCTGCCGCCCAGAACCAGAAGAGGGCCTGAAGCAATCCTGCGCTTTTGCGGCCAGCTCCCAAAAAAGCGAGCTGAAAAATGGAGCTCAGGGGCACTGCAATTCACAAACCTGCAGAGTTTTAAATGATACCTCTCGTCCACAAATATATTAAGGGAAGGCAACGAAGAGGCTTTGAAAGCAAGGCAGAATTGCAGGAAACAGATTTCAGGAGGTAGATTCGAATCGCCTTGAAAGCACATGAAAAGCGGCAAAACATGGACAATGATGCCCTTGGCCAAAAAGTGCGTATGCGTTTTTTCCTGAATATATTCAGGAAAAATCGCATACGCCCTTTTTGGCCTACCAAGCAACCTGGAATGGCCAATCAGCGCTCCAAAGAAGTCTCGCTTCCCAGCGGGCAAAAGGGCCATGCGGAAAAAAGTGTCCAAACCAGAACTGCACGACCGGCCATGGAGAAATGGGAGCCTTGCTTCGCTGATGGGCGGGATGTAAATTGCCAACAGCCACTCTGGAGAAGTGTAAGGTGTGTCCTGAAACATCTAAAAAACACAGCTTGGAGAGCATAGGGCACTTCCAATCATGGGCGTATAAATTGGGAAAACTAAAAATCAGCCAGACACATGCACCCCAAAGTTTAGGGCTGCTCTGATGACAAGAACCCCCACTTCATTACACCTTAAATATCCTAGGAAAGAGAAAAATGGATAAAGAATTTGGGGTCCTCATGTACAATGGAATATCACTCAGCCATGAAATCAACGTCATAAGGCTAGTAGCAGCACGATGAGTGGATTTAGGTACGACGATTCTAAGTGAAATACGTCACACAGAAAAAGACACTTATCCTAAGATATCACTTAGAGAGGGAATGTAAAAACCGCTACACTTGAACTGAATTACAAAACAGAAGAGAGTCACACGTTTAGAAAACACACTATGGCTGCTGAACGGGAAAGGTGAGGTGGGGTGATGCATAAAACAAGGGTTTCAAATTAGCTCCGATACCGTTCCATAAACCCAATATGTAAGAGACAAGACCTATTCCTTTTTCAGTGAACTGGACTCAACACCCCCTATTCACCGCACAAGAATATATCTGACTAGTAAGAATCCTCAAACCTATGTATTGATATCTCTCTGTAAGTGAGTCAAGGGGGTGTAAAGCGGCATAAACACAGCCGTGAAAAGCAGCTAAACCCCATTATAAAAATAAATTACTTTTCAAAACCCGTGAAACAAAGACAGTGAAAGAGAGAGAAATTCTTCAAAATTCGTTCAGGGGCTGTGATGCAACCTGGATTGACCATATCTAGACCCACAACTGATTGAGACATGAGGGTGGACACTCTTGGGGCTGAGAGGTTCGGTGAGGTTGGGTGAGCCAACGCAGACCCTTTCAAGTAATACTGCATGGTACCCATCCCATGGGTCCCAAATCTCCAGGTTCAAGGGCATCTTCCTACATCGAAAACAGGCATGAGAAACCCAGAAGATGGTACACCGTGTGATCGGGAAAGGTTTCTAAAACGCACCTCATTTCTCATCTCCTTTTGCTCAGGTTCGCCATTCCAGCGGATTTACTAGCCATCTCCCTCCTTGGAGAATCAGCACCTTTAACCTCCTGTTCCGTACAGGTTGCAATTTGTCCTGAGGATGAACGGGAAGAGGGGGAACCAATGAGAGGCTAGCTCTAGGTGTTGGGACAGGCACAGGTCACTCTATTTTCCCATCAGGAAGAAGAATTAAGCACAAGCTCAGCCTGCCCCCCAGAACCAGAAGAGGGCCTGAAGCAATCCTGCGCTTTTGCGGCCAGCTCCCAAAAAAGCGAGCTGAAAAATGGAGCTCAGGGGCACTGCAATTCACAAACCTGCAGAGTTTTAAATGATACCTCTCGTCCACAAATATATTAAGGGAAGGCAACGAAGAGGCTTTGAAAGCAAGGCAGAATTGCAGGAAACAGATTTCAGGAGGTAGATTCGAATCGCGTTGAAAGCACATGAAAAGCAGCAAAACGTGGACAATGATGCCCTTGGCCAAAAAGGGCATATGCGTTTTTTCCTGAATATATTCAGGGAAAAACGCATACGCCCTTTTTGGCCAACCAAGCAACCTGGAAAGGCCAATCAGCGCTCCAAAGAAGTCTCGCTTCCCAGCGGGCAAAAGGGCCATGCGGAAAAAAGTGTCCAAACCAGAAATGCAGGACCGGCCATGGAGAAATGGGAGCCTTGCTTCGCTGATGGGCGGGATGTAAATTGCCAACACCCACTCGGGAGAAGTGTACGGTGTGTCCTGAAACATCTAAAAAACACAGCTTGGAGAGCATAGGGCACTTCCACTCATGGGCGTCTAAATTGGGAAAAGTAAAAATCAGCAAGACACAGGCACCCCAAAGTTTAGGGCTGCTCTGTTGACAAGAACCCCCACTTCATTACACGATAAATATCCTAGGAAAGAGAAAAATGGATAAAGAAGTTGGGGTCCTCATGTACAATGGAATATCACTCAGCCATGAAATCAACGTCATAAGGCTAGTAGCAGCACGATGAGTGGATTTAGGTACGACGATTCTAAGTGAAATAAGTCACACAGAAAAATACACTTATCCTAAGATATCACTTAGAGAGGGAATGTAAAAACCGCTACACTTGAACTGAATTACAAAACAGAACAGAGTCACACGTTTAGAAAACACACTATGGCTGCTGAACGGGAAAGGTGAGGTGGGGTGATGCATAAAACAAGGGTTTCAAATTAGCTCCGATACCGTTCCATAAACCCAATATGTAAGAGACAAGACCTATTCCTTTTTCAGTGAACTGGACTCAACACCCCCTATTCACCGCACAAGAATATATCTGACTAGTAAGAATCCTCAAACATATGTATTGATATCTCTCTGTAAGTGAGTCAACGGGGTGTAAAGCGGCATAAACACAGCCGTGAAAAGCAGCTAAACCCCATTATAAAAATAAATTACTTTTCAAAACCCCTGAAACAAAGACAGTGAAAGAGAGAGAAATTCTTCCAAAATTCGTTCAGGGGCTGTGATGCAACCTGGATTGACCATATCTAGACCCACAGCTAATTGAGACATAAGGGTGGACACTCTTGGGGCTGAGAGGTTCGGTGTGGTTGGGTGAGCCAACGCAGACCCTTTCAAGTAATACTGCATGGTACCCATCCCATGGGTCCCAAATCTCCAGGTTCAAGGGCATCTTCCTACATCGAAAACAGGCATGAGAAACCCAGAAGATGGTACACCGTGTGATCGGGAAAGGTTTCTAAAACGCACCTCATTTCTCATCTCCTTTTGCTCAGGTTTGCCATTCCAGCCGATTTACTAGCCATCTCCCTCCTTGGAGAATCAGCACCTTTAACCTCCTGTTCCGTACAGGTTGCAATTTGTCCTGAGGATGAACGGGAAGAGGGGGAACCAATGAGAGGCTAGCTCTAGGTGTTGGGACAGGCACAGGTCACTCTATTTTCCCATCAGGAAGAAGAATTAAGCACAAGCTCAGCCTGCCGCCCAGAACCAGAAGAGGGCCTGAAGCAATCCTGCGCTTTTGCGGCCAGCTCCCAAAAAAGCGAGCTGAAAAATGGAGCTCAGGGGCACTGCAATTCACAAACCTGCAGAGTTTTAAATGATACCTCTCGTCCACAAATATATTAAGGGAAGGCAACGAAGAGGCTTTGAAAGCAAGGCAGAATTGCAGGAAACAGATTTCAGGAGGTAGATTCGAATCGCCTTGAAAGCACATGAAAAGCGGCAAAACGTGGACAATGATGCCCTTGGCCAAAAAGGGCGTATGCGTTTTTTCCTGAATATATTCAGGAAAAAACGCATACGCCCTTTTTGGCCAACCAAGCAACCTGGAATGGCCAATCAGCGCTCCAAAGAAGTCTCGCTTCCCAGCGGGCAAAAGGGCCATGCGGAAAAAAGTGTCCAAACCAGAACTGCACGACCGGCCATGGAGAAATGGGAGCCTTGCTTCGCTGATGGGCGGGATGTAAATTGCCAACAGCCACTCTGGAGAAGTGTAAGGTGTGTCCTGAAACATCTAAAAAACACAGCTTGGAGAGCATAGGGCACTTCCAATCATGGGCGTATAAATTGGGAAAACTAAAAATCAGCCAGACACATGCACCCCAAAGTTTAGGGCTGCTCTGTTGACAAGAACCCCCACTTCATTACACCTTAAATATCCTAGGAAAGAGAAAAATGGATAAAGAATTTGGGGTCCTCATGTACAATGGAATATCACTCAGCCATGAAATCAACGTCATAAGGCTAGTAGCAGCACGATGAGTGGATTTAGGTACGACGATTCTAAGTGAAATACGTCACACAGAAAAAGACACTTATCCTAAGATATCACTTAGAGAGGGAATGTAAAAACCGCTACACTTGAACTGAATTACAAAACAGAAGAGAGTCACACGTTTAGAAAACACACTATGGCTGCTGAACGGGAAAGGTGAGGTGGGGTGATGCATAAAACAAGGGTTTCAAATTAGCTCCGATACCGTTCCATAAACCCAATATGTAAGAGACAAGACCTATTCCTTTTTCAGTGAACTGGACTCAACACCCCCTATTCACCGCACAAGAATATATCTGACTAGTAAGAATCCTCAAACCTATGTATTGATATCTCTCTGTAAGTGAGTCAAGGGGGTGTAAAGCGGCATAAACACAGCCGTGAAAAGCAGCTAAACCCCATTATAAAAATAAATTACTTTTCAAAACCCGTGAAACAAAGACAGTGAAAGAGAGAGAAATTCTTCCAAAATTCGTTCAGGGGCTGTGATGCAACCTGGATTGACCATATCTAGACCCACAGCTGATTGAGACATAAGGGTGGACACTCTTGGGGCTGAGAGGTTCGGTGAGGTTGGGTGAGCCAACGCAGACCCTTTCAAGTAATACTGCATGGTACCCATCCCATGGGTCCCAAATCTCCAGGTTCAAGGGCATCTTCCTACATCGAAAACAGGCATGAGAAACCCAGAAGATGGTACACCGTGTGATCGGGAAAGGTTTCTAAAACGCACCTCATTTCTCATCTCCTTTTGCTCAGGTTCGCCATTCCAGCCGATTTACTAGCCATCTCCCTCCTTGGAGAATCAGCACCTTTAACCTCCTGTTCCGTACAGGTTGCAATTTGTCCTGAGGATGAACGGGAAGAGGGGGAACCAATGAGAGGCTAGCTCTAGGTGTTGGGACAGGCACAGGTCACTCTATTTTCCCATCAGGAAGAAGAATTAAGCACAAGCTCAGCCTGCCCCCCAGAACCAGAAGAGGGCCTGAAGCAATCCTGCGCTTTTGCGGCCAGCTCCCAAAAAAGCGAGCTGAAAAATGGAGCTCAGGGGCACTGCAATTCACAAACCTGCAGAGTTTTAAATGATACCTCTCGTCCACAAATATATTAAGGGAAGGCAACGAAGAGGCTTTGAAAGCAAGGCAGAATTGCAGGAAACAGATTTCAGGAGGTAGATTCGAATCGCCTTGAAAGCACATGAAAAGCAGCAAAACGTGGACAATGATGCCCTTGGCCAAAAAGGGCGTATGCGTTTTTTCCTGAATATATTCAGGGAAAAACGCATACGCCCTTTTTGGCCAACCAAGCAACCTGGAAAGGCCAATCAGCGCTCCAAAGAAGTCTCGCTTCCCAGCGGGCAAAAGGGCCATGCGGAAAAAAGTGTCCAAACCAGAAATGCAGGAACGGCCATGGAGAAATGGGAGCCTTGCTTCGCTGATGGGCGGGATGTAAATTGCCAACAGCCACTCGGGAGAAGTGTACGGTGTGTCCTGAAACATCTAAAAAACACAGCTTGGAGAGCATAGGGCACTTCCACTCATGGGCGTATAAATTGGGAAAACTAAAAATCAGCAAGACACAGGCACCCCAAAGTTTAGGGCTGCTCTGTTGACAAGAACCCCCACTTCATTACACGTTAAATATCCTAGGAAAGAGAAAAATGGATAAAGAAGTTGGGGTCCTCATGTACAATGGAATATCACTCAGCCATGAAATCAACGTCATAAGGCTAGTAGCAGCACGATGAGTGGATTTAGGTACGACGATTCTAAGTGAAATAAGTCACACAGAAAAAGACACTTAGCCTAAGATATCACTTAGAGAGGGAATGTAAAAACCGCTACACTTGAACTGAATTACAAAACAGAACAGAGTCACACGTTTAGAAAACACACTATGGCTGCTGAACGGGAAAGGTGAGGTGGGGTGATGCATAAAACAAGGGTTTCAAATTAGCTCCGATACCGTTCCATAAACCCAATATGTAAGAGACAAGACCTATTCCTTTTTCAGTGAACTGGACTCAACACCCCCTATTCACCGCACAAGAATATATCTGACTAGTAAGAATCCTCAAACATATGTATTGATATCTCTCTGTAAGTGAGTCAAGGGGGTGTAAAGCGGCATAAACACAGCCGTGAAAAGCAGCTAAACCCCATTATAAAAATAAATTACTTTTCAAAACCCCTGAAACAAAGACAGTGAAAGAGAGAGAAATTCTTCCAAAATTCGTTCAAGGGCTGTGATGCAACCTGGATTGACCATATCTAGACCCACAGCTGATTGAGACATAAGGGTGGACACTCTTGGGGCTGAGAGGTTTGGTGAGGTTGCGTGAGCCAATGCAGACCCTTTCAAGTAATACTGCATGGTACCCATCCCATGGGTCCCAAATCTCCAGGTTCAAGGGCATCTTCCTACATCGAAAACAGGCATGAGAAACCCAGAAGATGGTACACCGTGTGATCGGGAAAGGTTTCTAAAACGCACCTCATTTCTCATCTCCTTTTGCTCAGGTTCGCCATTCCAGCCGATTTACTAGCCATCTCCCTCCTTGGAGAATCAGCACCTTTAACCTCCTGTTCCGTACAGGTTGCAATTTGTCCTGAGGATGAACGGGAAGAGGGGGAACCAATGAGAGGCTAGCTCTAGGTGTTGGGACAGGCACAGGTCACTCTATTTTCCCATCAGGAAGAAGAATTAAGCACAAGCTCAGCCTGCCGCCCAGAACCAGAAGAGGGCCTGAAGCAATCCTGCGCTTTTGCGGCCAGCTCCCAAAAAAGCGAGCTGAAAAATGGAGCTCAGGGGCACTGCAATTCACAAACCTGCAGAGTTTTAAATGATACCTCTCGTCCACAAATATATTAAGGGAAGGCAACGAAGAGGCTTTGAAAGCAAGGCAGAATTGCAGGAAACAGATTTCAGGAGGTAGATTCGAATCGCCTTGAAAGCACATGAAAAGCGGCAAAACGTGGACAATGATGCCCTTGGCCAAAAAGAGCGTATGCGTTTTTTCCTGAATATATTCAGGAAAAAACGCATACGCCCTTTTTGGCCAACCAAGCAACCTGGAATGGCCAATCAGCGCTCCAAAGAAGTCTCGCTTCCCAGCGGGCAAAAGGGCCATGCGGAAAAAAGTGTCCAAACCAGAACTGCACGACCGGCCATGGAGAAATGGGAGCCTTGCTTCGCTGATGGGCGGGATGTAAATTGCCAACAGCCACTCTGGAGAAGTGTAAGGTGTGTCCTGAAACATCTAAAAAACACAGATTGGAGAGCATAGGGCACTTCCAATCATGGGCGTATAAATTGGGAAAACTAAAAATCAGCCAGACACATGCACCCCAAAGTTTAGGGCTGCTCTGTTGACAAGAACCCCCACTTCATTACACCTTAAATATCCTAGGAAAGAGAAAAATGGATAAAGAAGTTGGGGTCCTCATGTACAATGGAATATCACTCAGCCATGAAATCAACGTCATAAGGCTAGTAGCAGCACGATGAGTGGATTTAGGTACGACGATTCTAAGTGAAATACGTCACACAGAAAAAGACACTTATCCTAAGATATCACTTAGAGAGGGAATGTAAAAACCGCTACACTTGAACTGAATTACAAAACAGAAGAGAGTCACACGTTGAGAAAACACACTATGGCTGCTGAACGGGAAAGGTGAGGTGGGGTGATGCATAAAACAAGGGTTTCAAATTAGCTCCGATACCGTTCCATAAACCCAATATGTAAGAGACAAGACCTATTCCTTTTTCAGTGAACTGGACTCAACACCCCCTATTCACCGCACAAGAATATATCTGACTAGTAAGAATCCTCAAACCTATATATTGATATCTCTCTGTAAGTGAGTCAAGGGGGTGTAAAGCGGCATAAACACAGCCGTGAAAAGCAGCTAAACCCCATTATAAAAATAAATTACTTTTCAAAACCCCTGAAACAAAGACAGTGAAAGAGAGAGAAATTCTTCCAAAATTCGTTCAGGGGCTGTGATGCAACCTGGATTGACCATATCTAGACCCACAGCTGATTGAGACATAAGGGTGGACACTCTTGGGGCTGAGAGGTTCGGTGAGGTTGGGTGAGCCAACGCAGACCCTTTCAAGTAATACTGCATGGTACCCATCCCATGGGTCCCAAATCTCCAGGTTCAAGGGCATCTTCCTACATCGAAAACAGGCATGAGAAACCCAGAAGATGGTACACCGTGTGATCCGGAAAGGTTTCTAAAACGCACCTCATTTCTCATCTCCTTTGCTCGGGTTCGCCATTCCAGCCGATTTACTAGCCATCTCCCTCCTTGGAGAATCAGCACCTTTAACCTCCTGTTCCGTACAGGTTGCAATTTGTCCTGAGGATGAACGGGAAGAGGGGGAACCAATGAGAGGCTAGCTCTAGGTGTTGGGACAGGCACAGGTCACTCTATTTTCCCATCAGGAAGAAGAATTAAGCACAAGCTCAGCCTGCCCCCCAGAACCAGAAGAGGGCCTGAAGCAATCCTGCGCTTTTGCGGCCAGCTCCCAAAAAAGCGAGCTGAAAAATGGAGCTCAGGGGCACTGCAATTCACAAACCTGCAGAGTGTTAAATGATACCTCTCGTCCACAAATATATTAAGGGAAGGCAACGAAGAGGCTTTGAAAGCAAGGCAGAATTGCAGGAAACAGATTTCAGGAGGTAGATTCGAATCGCCTTGAAAGCACATGAAAAGCGGCAAAACGTGGACAATGATGCCCTTGGCCAAAAAGGGCGTATGCGTTTTTTCCTGAATATATTCAGGAAAAAACGCCTACGCCCTTTTTGGCCAACCAAGCAACCTGGAATGGCCAATCAGCGCTCCAAAGAAGTCTCGCTTCCCAGCGGGCAAAAGGGCCATGCGGAAAAAAGTGTCCAAACCAGAACTGCACGACCGGCCATGGAGAAATGGGAGCCTTGCTTCGCTGATGGGCGGGATGTAAATTGCCAACAGCCACTCTGGAGAAGTGTAAGGTGTGTCCTGAAACATCTAAAAAACACAGCTTGGAGAGCATAGGGCACTTCCAATCATGGGCGTATAAATTGGGAAAACTAAAAATCAGACAGACACAGGCACCCCAAAGTTTAGGGCTGCTCTGTTGACAAGAACCCCCACTTCATTACACCTTAAATATCCTAGGAAAGAGAAAAATGGATAAAGAAGTTGGGGTCCTCATGTACAATGGAATATCACTCAGCCATGAAATCAACGTCATAAGGCTAGTAGCAGCACGATGAGTGGATTTAGGTACGACGATTCTAAGTGAAATACGTCACACAGAAAAAGACACTTATCCTAAGATATCACTTAGAGAGGGAATGTAAAAACCGCTACACTTGAACTGAATTACAAAACAGAAGAGAGTCACACGTTTAGAAAACACACTATGGCTGCTGAACGGGAAAGGTGAGGTGGGGTGATGCATAAAACAAGGGTTTCAAATTAGCTCCGATACCGTTCCATAAACCCAATATGTAAGAGACAAGACCTATTCCTTTTTCAGTGAACTGGACTCAACACCCCCTATTCACCGCACAAGAATATATCTGACTAGTAAGAATCCTCGAACCTATGTATTGATATCTCTCTGTAAGTGAGTCAAGGGGGTGTAAAGCGGCATAAACACAGCCGTGAAAAGCAGCTAAACCCCATTATAAAAATAAATTACTTTTCAAAACCCGTGAAACAAAGACAGTGAAAGAGAGAGAAATTCTTCCAAAATTCGTTCAGGGGCTGTGATGCAACCTGGATTGACCATATCTAGACCCACAGCTGATTGAGACATAAGGGTGGACACTCTTGGGGCTGAGAGGTTCGGTGAGGTTGGGTGAGCCAACGCAGACCCTTTCAAGTAATACTGCATGGTACCCATCCCATGGGTCCCAAATCTCCAGGTTCAAGGGCATCTTCCTACATCGAAAACAGGCATGAGAAACCCAGAAGATGGTACACCGTGTGATCCGGAAAGGTTTCTAAAACGCACCTCATTTCTCATCTCCTTTGCTCGGGTTCGCCATTCCAGCCGATTTACTAGCCATCTCCCTCCTTGGAGAATCAGCACCTTTAACCTCCTGTTCCGTACAGGTTGCAATTTGTCCTGAGGATGAACGGGAAGAGGGGGAACCAATGAGAGGCTAGCTCTAGGTGTTGGGACAGGCACAGGTCACTCTATTTTCCCATCAGGAAGAAGAATTAAGCACAAGCTCAGCCTGCCCCCCAGAACCAGAAGAGGGCCTGAAGCAATCCTGCGCTTTTGCGGCCAGCTCCCAAAAAAGCGAGCTGAAAAATGGAGCTCAGGGGCACTGCAATTCACAAACCTGCAGAGTGTTAAATGATACCTCTCGTCCACAAATATATTAAGGGAAGGCAACGAAGAGGCTTTGAAAGCAAGGCAGAATTGCAGGAAACAGATTTCAGGAGGTAGATTCGAATCGCCTTGAAAGCACATGAAAAGCGGCAAAACGTGGACAATGATGCCCTTGGCCAAAAAGGGCGTATGCGTTTTTTCCTGAATATATTCAGGAAAAAACGCATACGCCCTTTTTGGCCAACCAAGCAACCTGGAATGGCCAATCAGCGCTCCAAAGAAGTCTCGATTCCCAGCGGGCAAAAGGGCCATGCGGAAAAAAGTGTCCAAACCAGAACTGCACGACCGGCCATGGAGAAATGGGAGCCTTGCTTCGCTGATGGGCGGGATGTAAATTGCCAACAGCCACTCTGGAGAAGTGTAAGGTGTGTCCTGAAACATCTAAAAAACACAGCTTGGAGAGCATAGGGCACTTCCAATCATGGGCGTATAAATTGGGAAAACTAAAAATCAGCCAGACACAGGCACCCCAAAGTTTAGGGCTGCTCTGTTGACAAGAACCCCCACTTCATTACACCTTAAATATCCTAGGAAAGAGAAAAATGGATAAAGAAGTTGGGGTCCTCATGTACAATGGAATATCACTCAGCCATGAAATCAACGTCATAAGGCTAGTAGCAGCACGATGAGTGGATTTAGGTACGACGATTCTAAGTGAAATACGTCACACAGAAAAAGACACTTATCCTAAGATATCACTTAGAGAGGGAATGTAAAAACCGCTACACTTGAACTGAATTACAAAACAGAAGAGAGTCACAGGTTTAGAAAACACACTATGGCTGCTGAACGGGAAAGGTGAGGTGGGGTGATGCATAAAACAAGGGTTTCAAATTAGCTCCGATACCGTTCCATAAACCCAATATGTAAGAGACAAGACCTATTCCTTTTTCAGTGAACTGGACTCAACACCCCCTATTCACCGCACAAGAATATATCTGACTAGTAAGAATCCTCGAACCTATGTATTGATATCTCTCTGTAAGTGAGTCAAGGGGGTGTAAAGCGGCATAAACACAGCCGTGAAAAGCAGCTAAACCCCATTATAAAAATAAATTACTTTTCAAAACCCGTGAAACAAAGACAGTGAAAGAGAGAGAAATTCTTCCAAAATTCATTCAGGGGCTGTGATGCAACCTGGATTGACCATATCTAGACCCACAGCTGATTGAGACATAAGGGTGGACACTCTTGGGGCTGAGAGGTTCGGTGAGGTTGGGTGAGCCAACGCAGACCCTTTCAAGTAATACTGCATGGTACCCATCCCATGGGTCCCAAATCTCCAGGTTCAAGGGCATCTTCCTACATCGAAAACAGGCATGAGAAACCCAGAAGATGGTACACCGTGTGATCGGGAAAGGTTTCTAAAACGCACCTCATTTCTCATCTCCTTTTGCTCAGGTTCGCCATTCCAGCCGATTTACTAGCCATCTCCCTCCTTGGAGAATCAGCACCTTTAACCTCCTGTTCCGTACAGGTTGCAATTTGTCCTGAGGATGAACGGGAAGAGGGGGAACCAATGAGAGGCTAGCTCTAGGTGTTGGGACAGGCACAGGTCACTCTATTTTCCCATCAGGAAGAAGAATTAAGCACAAGCTCAGCCTGCCCCCCAGAACCAGAAGAGGGCCTGAAGCAATCCTGCGCTTTTGCGGCCAGCTCCCAAAAAAGCGAGCTGAAAAATGGAGCTCAGGGGCACTGCAATTCACAAACCTGCAGAGTGTTAAATGATACCTCTCGTCCACAAATATATTAAGGGAAGGCAACGAAGAGGCTTTGAAAGCAAGGCAGAATTGCAGGAAACAGATTTCAGGAGGTAGATTCGAATCGCCTTGAAAGCACATGAAAAGCGGCAAAACGTGGACAATGATGCCCTTGGCCAAAAAGGGCGTATGCGTTTTTTCCTGAATATATTCAGGAAAAAACGCATACGCCCTTTTTGGCCAACCAAGCAACCTGGAATGGCCAATCAGCGCTCCAAAGAAGTCTCGATTCCCAGCGGGCAAAAGGGCCATGCGGAAAAAAGTGTCCAAACCAGAACTGCACGACCGGCCATGGAGAAATGGGAGCCTTGCTTCGCTGATGGGCGGGATGTAAATTGCCAACAGCCACTCTGGAGAAGTGTAAGGTGTGTCCTGAAACATCTAAAAAACACAGCTTGGAGAGCATAGGGCACTTCCAATCATGGGCGTATAAATTGGGAAAACTAAAAATCAGCCAGACACAGGCACCCCAAAGTTTAGGGCTGCTCTGTTGACAAGAACCCCCACTTCATTACACCTTAAATATCCTAGGAAAGAGAAAAATGGATAAAGAAGTTGGGGTCCTCATGTACAATGGAATATCACTCAGCCATGAAATCAACGTCATAAGGCTAGTAGCAGCACGATGAGTGGATTTAGGTACGACGATTCTAAGTGAAATAAGTCACACAGAAAAAGACACTTATCATAAGATATCACTTAGAGAGGGAATGTAAAAACCGCTACACTTGAACTGAATTACAAAACAGAAGAGAGTCACACGTTTAGAAAACACACTATGGCTGCTGAACGGGAAAGGTGAGGTGGGGTGATGCATAAAACAAGGGTTTCAAATTAGCTCCGATACCGTTCCATAAACCCAATATGTAAGAGACAAGACCTATTCCTTTTTCAGTGAACTGGACTCAACACCCCCTATTCACCGCACAAGAATATATCTGACTAGTAATAATCCTCGAACCTATGTATTGATATCTCTCTGTAAGTGAGTCAAGGGGGTGTACAGCGGCATAAACACAGCCGTGAAAAGCAGCTAAACCCCATTATAAAAATAAATTACTTTTCAAAACCCGTGAAACAAAGACAGTGAAAGAGAGAGAAATTCTTCCAAAATTCGTTCAGGGGCTGTGATGCAACCTGGATTGACCATATCTAGACCCACAGCTGATTGAGACATAAGGGTGGACACTCTTGGGGCTGAGAGGTTCGGTGAGGTTGGGTGAGCCAACGCAGACCCTTTCAAGTAATACTGCATGGTACCCATCCCATGGGTCCCAAATCTCCAGGTTCAAGGGCATCTTCCTACATCGAAAACAGGCATGAGAAACCCAGAAGATGGTACACCGTGTGATCGGGAAAGGTTTCTAAAACGCACCTCATTTCTCATCTCCTTTTGCTCAGGTTCGCCATTCCAGCCGATTTACTAGCCATCTCCCTCCTTGGAGAATCAGCACCTTTAACCTCCTGTTCCGTACAGGTTGCAATTTGTCCTGAGGATGAACGGGAAGAGGGGGAACCAATGAGAGGCTAGCTCTAGGTGTTGGGACAGGCACAGGTCACTCTATTTTCCCATCAGGAAGAAGAATTAAGCACAAGCTCAGCCTGCCCCCCAGAACCAGAAGAGGGCCTGAAGCAATCCTGCGCTTTTGCGGCCAGCTCCCAAAAAAGCGAGCTGAAAAATGGAGCTCAGGGGCACTGCAATTCACAAACCTGCAGAGTTTTAAATGATACCTCTCGTCCACAAATATATTAAGGGAAGGCAACGAAGAGGCTTTGAAAGCAAGGCAGAATTGCAGGAAACAGATTTCAGGAGGTAGATTCGAATCGCCTTGAAAGCACATGAAAAGCAGCAAAACGTGGACAATGATGCCCTTGGCCAAAAAGGGCATATGCGTTTTTTCCTGAATATATTCAGGGAAAAACGCATACGCCCTTTTTGGCCAACCAAGCAACCTGGAAAGCCCAATCAGCGCTCCAAAGAAGTCTCGCTTCCCAGCGGGCAAAAGGGCCATGCGGAAAAAAGTGTCCAAACCAGAAATGCAGGACCGGCCATGGAGAAATGGGAGCCTTGCTTCGCTGATGGGCGGGATGTAAATTGCCAACAGCCACTCGGGAGAAGTGTACGGTGTGTCCTGAAACATCTAAAAAACACAGCTTGGAGAGCATAGGGCACTTCCACTCATGGGCGTATAAATTGGGAAAACTAAAAATCAGCAAGACACAGGCACCCCAAAGTTTAGGGCTGCTCTGTTGACAAGAACCCCCACTTCATTACACCTTAAATATCCTAGGAAAGAGAAAAATGGATAAAGAAGTTGGGGTCCTCATGTACAATGGAATATCACTCAGCCATGAAATCAACGTCATAAGGCTAGTAGCAGCACGATGAGTGGATTTAGGTACGACGATTCTAAGTGAAATACGTCACACAGAAAAAGACACTTATCCTAAGATATCACTTAGAGAGGGAATGTAAAAACCGCTACACTTGAACTGAATTACAAAACAGAACAGAGTCACACGTTTAGAAAACACACTATGGCTGCTGAACGGGAAAGGTGAGGTGGGGTGATGCATAAAACAAGGGTTTCAAATTAGCTCCGATACCGTTCCATAAACCCAATATGTAAGAGACAAGACCTATTCCTTTTTCAGTGAACTGGACTCAACACCCCCTATTCACCGCACAAGAATATATCTGACTAGTAAGAATCCTCAAACCTATGTATTGATATCTCTCTGTAAGTGAGTCAAGGGGGTGTAAAGCGGCATAAACACAGCCGTGAAAAGCAGCTAAACCCCATTATAAAAATAAATTACTTTTCAAAACCCGTGAAACAAAGACAGTGAAAGAGAGAGAAATTCTTCCAAAATTCGTTCAGGGGCTGTGATGCAACCTGGATTGACCATATCTAGACCCACAGCTGATTGAGACATAAGGGTGGACACTCTTGGGGCTGAGAGGTTCGGTGAGGTTGGGTGAGCCAACGCAGACCCTTTCAAGTAATACTGCATGGTACCCATCCCATGGGTCCCAAATCTCCAGGTTCAAGGGCATCTTCCTACATCGAAAACAGGCATGAGAAACCCAGAAGATGGTACACCGTGTGATCGGGAAAGGTTTCTAAAACGCACCTCATTTCTCATCTCCTTTTGCTCAGGTTCGCCATTCCAGCCGATTTACTAGCCATCTCCCTCCTTGGAGAATCAGCACCTTTAACCTCCTGTTCCATACAGGTTGCAATTTGTCCTGAGGATGAACGGGAAGAGGGGGAACCAATGAGAGGCTAGCTCTAGGTGTTGGGACAGGCACAGGTCACTCTATTTTCCCATCAGGAAGAAGAATTAAGCACAAGCTCAGCCTGCCCCCCAGAATCAGAAGAGGGCCTGAAGCAATCCTGCGCATTTGCGGCCAGCTCCCAAAAAAGCGAGCTGAAAAATGGAGCTCAGGGGCACTGCAATTCACAAACCTGCAGAGTTTTAAATGATACCTCTCGTCCACAAATATATTAAGGGAAGGCAACGAAGAGGCTTTGAAAGCAAGGCAGAATTGCAGGAAACAGATTTCAGGAGGTAGATTCGAATCGCCTTGAAAGCACATGAAAAGCGGCAAAACGTGGACAATGATGCCCTTGGCCAAAAAGGGCGTATGCGTTTTTTCCTGAATATATTCAGGAAAAAACGCATACGCCCTTTTTGGCCAACCAAGCAACCTGGAATGGCCAATCAGCGCTCCAAAGAAGTCTCGCTTCCCAGCGGGCAAAAGGGCCATGCGGAAAAAAGTGTCCAAACCAGAAATGCACGACCGGCCATGGAGAAATGGGAGCCTTGCTTCGCTGATGGGCGGGATATAAATTGCCAACAGCCACTCTGGAGAAGTGTAAGGTGTGTCCTGAAACATCTAAAAAACACAGCTTGGAGAGCATAGGGCTCTTCCAATCATGGGCGTATAAATTGGGAAAACTAAAAATCAGCCAGACACAGGCACCCCAAAGTTTAGGGCTGCTCTGTTGACAAGAACCCCCACTTCATTACACCTTAAATATCCTAGGAAAGAGAAAAATGGATAAAGAATTCGGGGTCCTCATGTACAATGGAATATCACTCAGCCATGAAATCAACGTCATAAGGCTAGTAGCAGCACGATGAGTGGATTTAGGTACGACGATTCTAAGTGAAATACGTCACACAGAAAAAGACACTTATCCTAAGATATCACTTAGAGAGGGAATGTAAAAACCGCTACACTTGAACTGAATTACAAAACAGAAGAGAGTCACACGTTTAGAAAACACACTATGGCTGCTGAACGGGAAAGGTGAGGTGGGGTGATGCATAAAACAAGGGTTTCAAATTAGCTCCGATACCGTTCCATAAACCCAATATGTAAGAGACAAGACCTATTCCTTTTTCAGTGAACTGGACTCAACACCCCCTATTCACCGCACAAGAATATATCTGACTAGTAAGAATCCTCGAACCTATGTATTGATATCTCTCTGTAAGTGAGTCAAGGGGGTGTAAAGCGGCATAAACACAGCCGTGAAAAGCAGCTAAACCCCATTATAAAAATAAATTACTTTTCAAAACCCGTGAAACAAAGACAGTGAAAGAGAGAGAAATTCTTCCAAAATTCGTTCAGGGGCTGTGATGCAACCTGGATTGACCATATCTAGACCCACAGCTGATTGAGACATAAGGGTGGACACTCTTGGGGCTGAGAGGTTCGGTGAGGTTGGGTGAGCCAACGCAGACCCTTTCAAGTAATACTGCATGGTACCCATCCCATGGGTCCCAAATCTCCAGGTTCAAGGGCATCTTCCTACATCGAAAACAGGCATGAGAAACCCAGAAGATGGTACACTGTGTGATCGGGAAAGTTTTCTAAAACGCACCTCATTTCTCATCTCCTTTTGCTCAGGTTCGCCATTCCAGCCGATTTACTAGCCATCTCCCTCCTTGGAGAATCAGCACCTTTAACCTCCTGTTCCGTACAGGTTGCAATTTGTCCTGAGGATGAACGGGAAGAGGGGGAACCAATGAGAGGCTAGCTCTAGGTTTTGGGACAGGCACAGGTCACTCTATTTTCCCATCAGGAAGAAGAATTAAGCACAAGCTCAGCCTGCCCCCCAGAACCAGAAGAGGGCCTGAAGCAATCCTGCGCTTTTGCGGCCAGCTCCCAAAAAAGCGAGCTGAAAAATGGAGCTCAGGGGCACTGCAATTCACAAACCTGCAGAGTTTTAAATGATACCTCTCGTCCACAAATATATTAAGGGAAGGCAACGAAGAGGCTTTGAAAGCAAGGCAGAATTGCAGGAAACAGATTTCAGGAGGTAGATTCGAATCGCCTTGAAAGCACATGAAAAGCAGCAATAACGTGGACAATGATGCCCTTGGCCAAAAAGGGCGTATGCGTTTTTTCCTGAATATATTCAGGGAAAAACGCATAAGCCCTTTTTAGCCAACCAAGCAACCTGGAAAGGCCAATCAGCGCTCCAAAGAAGTCTCGCTTCCCAGCGGGCAAAAGGGCCATGCGGAAAAAAGTGTCCAAACCAGAAATGCAGGACCGGCCATGGAGAAATGGGAGCCTTGCTTCGCTGATGGGCGGGATGTAAATTGCCAACAGCCACTCGGGAGAAGTGTACGGTGTGTCCTGAAACATCTAAAAAACACAGCTTGGAGAGCATAGGGCACTTCCACTCATGGGCGTATAAATTGGGAAAACTAAAAATCAGCAAGACACAGGCACCCCAAAGTTTAGGGCTGCTCTGTTGACAAGAACCCCCACTTCATTACACGTTAAATATCCTAGGAAAGAGAAAAATGGATAAAGAAGTTGGGGTCCTCATGTACAATGGAATATCACTCAGCCATGAAATCAACGTCATAAGGCTAGTAGCAGCACGATGAGTGGATTTAGGTACGACGATTCTAAGTGAAATACGTCACACAGAAAAAGACACTTATCCTAAGATATCACTTAGAGAGGGAATGTAAAAACCGCTACACTTGAACTGAATTACAAAACAGAACAGAGTCACACGTTTAGAAAACACACTATGGCTGCTGAACGGGAAAGGTGAGGTTGGGTGATGCATAAAACAAGGGTTTCAAATTAGCTCCGATACCGTTCCATAAACCCAATATGTAAGAGACAAGACCTATTCCTTTTTCAGTGAACTGGACTCAACACCCCCTATTCACCGCACAAGAATATATCTGACTAGTAAGAATCCTCAAACCTATGTATTGATATCTCTCTGTAAGTGAGTCAAGGGGGTGTAAAGCGGCATAAACACAGCCGTGAAAAGCAGCTAAACCCCATTATAAAAATAAATTACTTTTCAAAACCCCTGAAACAAAGACAGTGAAAGAGAGAGAAATTCTTCCAAAATTCGTTCAGGGGCTGTGATGCAACCTGGATTGACCATATCTAGACCCACAGCTGATTGAGACATAAGGGTGGACACTCTTGGGGCTGAGAGGTTCGGTGAGGTTGGGTGAGCCAACGCAGACCCTTTCAAGTAATACTGCATGGTACCCATCCCATGGGTCCCAAATCTCCAGGTTCAAGGCCATCTTCCTACATCGAAAACAGGCATGAGAAACCCAGAAGATGGTACACCGTGTGATCGGGAAAGGTTTCTAAAACGCACCTCATTTCTCATCTCCTTGGCTCGGGTTCGCCATTCCAGCCGATTTACTAGCCATCTCCCTCCTTGGAGAATCAGCACCTTTAACCTCCTGTTCCGTACAGGTTGCAATTTGTCCTGAGGATGAACGGGAAGAGGGGGAACCAATGAGAGGCTAGCTCTAGGTGTTGGGACAGGCACAGGTCACTCTATTTTCCCATCAGGAAGAAGAATTAAGCACAAGCTCAGCCTGCCCCCCAGAACCAGAAGAGTGCCTGAAGCAATCCTGCGCTTTTGCGGCCAGCTCCCAAAAAAGCGAGTTGAAAAATGGAGCTCAGGGGCACTGCAATTCACAAACCTGCAGAGTTTTAAATGATACCTCTCGTCCACAAATATATTAAGGGAAGGCAACGAAGAGGCTTTGAAAGCAAGGCAGAATTGCAGGAAACAGATTTCAGGAGGTAGATTCGAATCGCCTTGAAAGCACATGAAAAGCGGCAAAACGTGGACAATGATGCCCTTGGCCAAAAAGGGCTTATGCGTTTTTTCCTGAATATATACAGGAAAAAACGCATACGCCCTTTTTGGCCAACCAAGCAACCTGGAATGGCCAATCAGCGCTCCAAAGAACTCTCGCTTCCCAGCGGGCAAAAGGGCCATGCGGAAAAAAGTGTCCAAACCAGAACTGCACGACCGGCCATGGAGAAATGGGAGCCTTGCTTCGCTGATGGGCGGGATGTAAATTGCCAACAGCCACTCTGGAGAAGTGTAAGGTGTGTCCTGAAACATCTAAAAAACACAGCTTGGAGAGCATAGGGCACTTCCACTCATGGGCGTATAAATTGGGAAAACTAAAAATCAGCCAGACACAGGCACCCCAAAGTTTAGGGCTGCTCTGTTGACAAGAACCCCCACTTCATTACACCTTAAATATCCTAGGAAAGAGAAAAATGGATAAAGAAGTTGGGGTCCTCATGTACAATGGAATATCACTCAGCCATGAAATCAACGTCATAAGGCTAGTAGCAGCACGATGAGTGGATTTAGGTACGACGATTCTAAGTGAAATAAGTCACACAGAAAAAGACACTTATCATAAGATATCACTTAGAGAGGGAATGTAAAATCCGCTACACTTGAACTGAATTACAAAACAGAAGAGAGTCACACGTTTAGAAAACACACTATGGCTGCTGAACGGGAAAGGTGAGGTGGGGTGATGCATAAAACAAGGGTTTCAAATTAGCTCCGATACCGTTCCATAAACCCAATATGTAAGAGACAAGACCTATTCCTTTTTCAGTGAACTGGACTCAACACCCCCTATTCACCGCACAAGAATATATCTGACTAGTAAGAATCCTCGAACCTATGTATTGATATCTCTCTGTAAGTGAGTCAAGGGGGTGTAAAGCGGCATAAACACAGCCGTGAAAAGCAGCTAAACCCCATTATAAAAATAAATTACTTTTCAAAACCCGTGAAACAAAGACAGTGAAAGAGAGAGAAATTCTTCCAAAATTCGTTCAGGGGCTGTGATGCAACCTGGATTGACCATATCTAGACCCACAGCTGATTGAGACATAAGGGTGGACACTCTTGGGGCTGAGAGGTTCGGTGAGGTTGGGTGAGCCAACGCAGACCCTTTCAAGTAATACTGCATGGTACCCATCCCATGGGTCCCAAATCTCCAGGTTCAAGGGCATCTTCCTACATCGAAAACAGGCATGAGAAACCCAGAAGATGGTACACCGTGTGATCGGGAAAGGTTTCTAAAACGCACCTCATTTCTCTTCTCCTTTGCTCGGGTTCGCCATTCCAGCCGATTTACTAGCCATCTCCCTCCTTGGAGAATCAGCACCTTTAACCTCCTGTTCCGTACAGGTTGCAATTTGTCCTGAGGATGAACGGGAAGAGGGGGAACCAATGAGAGGCTAGCTCTAGGTGTTGGGACAGGCACAGGTCACTCTATTTTCCCATCAGGAAGAAGAATTAAGCACAAGCTCAGCCTGCCCCCCAGAACCAGAAGAGGGCCTGAAGCAATCCTGCGCTTTGGCGGCCAGCTCCCAAAAAAGCGAGCTGAAAAATGGAGCTCAGGGGCACTGCAATTCACAAACCTGCAGAGTTTTAAATGATACCTCTCGTCCACAAATATATTAAGGGAAGGCAACGAAGAGGCTTTGAAAGCAAGGCAGAATTGCAGGAAACAGATTTCAGGAGGCAGATTCGAATCGCCTTGAAAGCACATGAAAAGCGGCAAAACGTGGACAATGATGCCCTTGGCCAAAAAGGGCGTATGCGTTTTTTCCTGAATATATTCAGGAAAAAACGCATACGCCCTTTTTGGCCAACCAAGCAACCTGGAAAGGCAAATTAGCGCTCCAAAGAAGTCTCGCTTCCCAGCGGGCAAAAGGGCCATGCGGAAAAAAGTGTGCAAACCAGAAATGCAGGACCGGCCATGGAGAAATGGGAGCCTTGCTATGCTGATGGGTGGGATGTAAATTGCAAACAGCCACTCTGGAGAAGTGTACGGTGTGTCCTGAATCATCTAAAAAACATAGCTTGGAGCGCATAGTGCACTTCCACTCATGGGCGTATAAATTGGGAAAACTAAAAATCAGCAAGACACAGGCACCCCAAAGTTTAGGGCTGCTCTGTTGACAAGAACCCCCACTTAATTACACCTTAAATATCCTAGGAAAGAGAAAAATGGATAAAGAAGTTGTGGTCCTCATATACAATGGAATATCACTCAGCCATGAAATCAACGTCATAAGGCTAGTAGCAGCACGATGAGTGGATTTAGGTACGACGATTCTAAGTGAAATAAGTCACACAGAAAAAGACACTTATCATAAGATATCACTTAGAGAGGGAATGTAAAAACCGCTACACTTGAACTGAATTACAAAACAGAACAGAGTCACACGTTTAGAAAACACACTATGGCTGCTGAACGGGAAAGGTGAGGTGGGGTGATGCATAAAACAAGGGTTTCAAATTAGCTCCGATATCGTTCCATAAACCCAATATGTAAGAGACAAGACCTATTCCTTTTTCAGTGACCTGGACTCAACACCCCCTATTCACCGCACAAGAATATATCTGACTAGTAAGAATCTTCAAACCTATGTTTTGATATCTCTCTGTAAGTGAGTCAAGGGGGTGTAAAGCGGCATAAACACAGCCGTGAAAAGCAGCTAAACCCCATTATAAAAATAAATTACTTTACAAAACCCGTGAAACAAAGACAGTGAAAGAGAGAGAAATTCTTACAAAATTCTTTCAGGGGCTGTGATGCAACCTGGATTGACCATATCTAGACCCACAGCTGATTGAGACATAAGGGTGGACACTCTTGGGGCTGAGAGGTTCGGTGAGGTTGGGTGAGCCAATGCAGACCCTTTCAAGTAATACTCATGGTACCCATCCCACGGGTCCCAAATCTCCAGGTTCAAGGCCATCTTCCTACATCGAAAACAGGCATGAGAAACCCAGTAGATGGTACACCGTGTGATCGGGAAAGGTTTCTAAAACGCACCTTATTTCTCATCTCCTTTGATCGGGTTCGCCATTCCAGCCAATTTACTAGCCATCTCCCTCCTTGGAGTATCAGCACCTTTAACCTCCTGTTCCGTACAGGTTGCAATTTGTCCTGAGGATGAACGGGAAGAGGGGGAACCAATGAGACACTAGCTCTAGGTGTTGGGACAGGCACAGGTCACTCTATTTTCCCATCAGGAAGAAGAATTAAGCACAAGCTCAGCCTGCCCCCCAGAACCAGAAGAGGGCCTGAAGCAATCCTGCGCTTTTGCGGCCAGCTCCCAAAAAAGCGAGTTGAAAAATGGAGCTCAGGGGCACTGCAATTCACAAACCTGCAGAGTTTTAAATGATACCTCTCGTCCACAAATATATTAAGGGAAGGAAACGAAGAGGCTTTGAAAGCAAGGCAGAATTGCAGGAAACAGATTTCAGGAGGTAGATTCGAATCGCCTTGAAAGCACATGAAAAGCGGCAAAACCTGGACAATGATGCCCTTGGCCAAAAAGGGCGTATGCGTTTTTTCCTGAATATATTCAGGAAAAAACGCATACGCCCTTTTTGGCCAACCAAGCAACCTCGAAAGGCAAATCAGCGCTCCAAAGAAGTCTCGCTTCCCAGCGGGCAAAAGGGCCATGTGGAAAAAAGTGTCCAAACCAGAAATGCAGGACCGGCCATGGAGAAATGGGAGCCTTGCTACGCTGATGGGCGGGATGTAAATTGCCAACAGCCACTCTGGAGAAGTGTACGGTGTGTCCTGAAATATCTAAAAAACACAGCTTGGAGAGCATAGGGCACTTCCACTCATGGGCGTATAAATTGGGAAAACTAAAAATCAGCAAGACACAGGCACCCCAAAATTTAAGGCTGCTCTGTTGACAAGAACCCCCACTTCATTACACCTTAAATATCCTAGGAAAGAGAAAAATGGATAAAGAAGTTGTGGTCCTCATGTACAATGGAATATCACTCAGCCATGAAATCAACGTCATAAGGCTAGTAGCAGCACGATGAGTGGATTTAGGTACGACGATTCTAAGTGAAATAAGTCACACAGAAAAAGACACTTATCATAAAGTATCACTTAGAGAGGGAATGTAAAAACCGCTACACTTGAACTGAATTACAAAACAGAACAGAGTCACACGTCTAGAAAACACATTATGGCTGCTGAACGGGAAAGGTGAGGTGGGGTGATGCATAAAACAAGGGTTTCAAATTAGCTCCGATACCGTTCCATAAACCCAATATGTAAGAGACAAGACCTATTCCTTTTTCAGTGACCTGGACTCAACACCCCCTATTCACCGCACAAGAATATATCTGACTAGTAAGAATCTTCAAACCTATGTATTGATATCTCTCTGTAAGTGAGTCAAGGGGGTGTAAAGCGGCATAAACACAGCCGTGAAAAGCAGCTAAATCCCATTATAAAAATAAATTACTTTTCAAAACCTGTGAAAGAAAGACAGTGAAAGAGAGAGAAATTCTTACAAAATTCGTTCAGGGGCTGTGATGCACCCTGGATTGATCATATCTACACCCAAAGCTGATTGAGACATAAGGGTGGACACTCTTGGGGCTGAGAGGTACGGTGAGGTTGGGTGAGCCAACACAGACCCTTTCAAGTAATACTGCATGGTACCCATCCCACGGGTCCCAAATCTCCAGGTTCAAGGGCATCTTCCTACATCGAAAACATGCATGAGAAACCCAGAAGATGGTACACCGTGTGATCGGGAAAGGTTTCTGAAACGCACCTCATTTCTCATCTCCTTTGCTCGGGTTCGCCATTCCATCCGATTTACTAGCCATCTCCCTCCTTGGAGAATCAGCACCTTTAACCTCCTGTTCCGTACAGGTTGCAATTTGTCTTGAGGATGAACGGGAAGAGGGGGAAACAATGAGAGACTAGCTCTAGGTGTTGGGACAGGCACAGGTCACTCTATTTTCCCATCAGGAAGAAGAATTAAGCACAAGCTCAGACTGCCCCCCAGAACCAGAAGAGGGCTTGAAGCAATCCTGCGCTTTTGCGGCCCGCTCCCAAAAAAGCGAGCTGAAAAATGGAGCTCAGGGGCACTGCAATTCACAAACCTGCAGAGTTTTAAATGATACCTCTCGTCCACAAATATATTAAGGGAAGGCAACGAAGAGGCTTTGAAAGCAAGGCAGAATTGCAGGAAACAGATTTCAGGAGGCAGATTCGAATCGCCTTGAAAGCACATGAAAAGCGGCAAAACGTGGACAATGATGCCCTTGGCCAAAAAGGGCGTATGCGTTTTTTCCTGAATATATTCAGGAAAAAACGCATACGCCCTTTTTGGCCAACCAAGCAACCTGGAAAGGCAAATTAGCGCTCCAAAGAAGTCTCGCTTCCCAGCGGGCAAAAGGGCCATGCGGAAAAAAGTGTGCAAACCAGAAATGCAGGACCGGCCATGGAGAAATGGGAGCCTTGCTATGCTGATGGGTGGGATGTAAATTGCAAACAGCCACTCTGGAGAAGTGTACGGTGTGTCCTGAATCATCTAAAAAACATAGCTTGGAGCGCATAGTGCACTTCCACTCATGGGCGTATAAATTGGGAAAACTAAAAATCAGCAAGACACAGGCACCCCAATGTTTAGGGCTGCTCTGTTGACAAGAAACCCCACTTCATTACACCTTAAATATCCTAGGAAAGAGAAAAATGGATAAAGAAGTTGTGGTCCTCATGTACAATGGAATATCACTCAGCCATGAAATCAACGTCATAAGGCTAGTAGCAGCACGATGAGTGGATTTAGGTACGACGATTCTAAGTGAAATAAGTCACACAGAAAAAGACACTTATCCTAAGTTATCACTTATAGAGGGAATGTAAAAACCGCTACACTTGAACTGAATTGCAAAACAGAACAGAGTAACACGTTTAGGAAACACACTATGGCTGCTGAACGCGAAAGGTGAGGTGGGGTGATGCATAAAACAAGGGTTTCAAATTAGCTCCGATACCGTTCCATAAACCCAATATGTAAGAGACAAGACCTTTTCCTTTTTCAGTGAACTGGACTCAACACCCCCTATTCACCGCACAAGAATATATCTGACTAGTAAGAATCTTCAAACCTATGTATTGATATCTCTCTGTAAGTGAGTCAAGGGGGTGTAAAGCGGCATAAACACAGCTGTGAAAAGCAGCTAAACCCCATTATAAAAATAAATTACTTTTCAAAACCCGTGAAACAAAGACAGTGAAAGAGAGAGAAATTCTTCCAAAATTCGTTCAGGGGCTGTGATGCAACCTGGATTGACCATATCTAGACCCACAGCTGATTGAGACATAAGGGTGGACACTCTTGGGGCTGAGAGGTTCGGTGAGGTTGGGTGAGCCAACGCAGACCCTTTCAAGTAATACTGCATGGTACCCATCCCATGGGTCCCAAATCTCCAGGTTCAAGGCCATCTTCCTACATCGAAAACAGGCATGAGAAACCCAGAAGATGGTACACCGTGTGATCGGGAAAGGTTTCTAAAACGCACCTCATTTCTCATCTCCTTTGCTCGGGTTCGCCATTCCAGCCGATTTACTAGCCATCTCCCTCCTTGGAGAATCAGCACCTTTAACCTCCTGTTCCGTACAGGTTGCAATTTGTCCTGAGGATGAACGGGAAGAGGGGGAACCAATGAGAGACTAGCTCTAGGGGTTGGGACAGGCACAGGTCACTCTATTTTCCCATCAGGAAGAAGAATTAAGCACAAGCTCAGCCTGCCCCCCAGAACCAGAAGAGGGCCTGAAGCAATCCTGCGCTTTTGCGGCCAGCTCCCAAAAAAGCGAGTTGAAAAATGGAGCTCAGGGGCACTGCAATTCACAAACCTGCAGAGTTTTAAATGATACCTCTCGTCCACAAATATATTAAGGGAAGGCAACGAAGAGGCTTTGAAAGCAAGGCAGAATTGCAGGAAACAGATTTCAGGAGGTAGATTCGAATCGCCTTGAAAGCACATGAAAAGCGGCAAAACCTGGACAATGATGCCCTTGGCCAAAAAGGGCGTATGCGTTTTTTCCTGAATATATTCAGGAAAAAACGCATACGCCCTTTTTGGCCAACCAAGCAACCTGGAAAGGCAAATCAGCGCTCCAAAGAAGTCTCGCTTCCCAGCGGGCAAAAGGGCCATGTGGAAAAAAGTGTCCAAACCAGAAATGAAGGACCGGCCATGGAGAAATGGGAGCCTTGCTACGCTGATGGGCGGGATGTAAATTGCCAACAGCCACTCTGGAGAAGTGTACGGTGTTTCCTGAAATATCTAAAAAACACAGCTTGGAGAGCATAGGGCACTTCCACTCATGGGCGTATAAATTGGGAAAACTAAAAATCAGCAAGACACAGGCACCCCAAAATTTAAGGCTGCTCTGTTGACAAGAACCCCCACTTCATTACACCTTAAATATCCTAGGAAAGAGAAAAATGGATAAAGAAGTTGTGGTCCTCATGTACAATGGAATATCACTCAGCCATGAAATCAACGTCATAAGGCTAGTAGCAGCACGATGAGTGGATTTAGGTACGACGATTCTAAGTGAAATAAGTCACACAGAAAAAGACACTTATCATAAAGTATCACTTAGAGAGGGAATGTAAAAACCGCTACACTTGAACTGAATTACAAAACAGAACAGAGTCACACGTCTAGAAAACACATTATGGCTGCTGAACGGGAAAGGTGAGGTGGGGTGATGCATAAAACAAGGGTTTCAAATTAGCTCCGATACCGTTCCATAAACCCAATATGTAAGAGACAAGACCTATTCCTTTTTCAGTGACCTGGACACAACACCCCCTATTCACCGCACAAGAATATATCTGACTAGTAAGAATCTTCAAACCTATGTATTGATATCTCTCTGTAAGTGAGTCAAGGGGGTGTAAAGCGGCATAAACACAGCCGTGAAAAGCAGCTAAATCCCATTATAAAAATAAATTACTTTTCAAAACCTGTGAAAGAAAGACAGTGAAAGAGAGAGAAATTCTTACAAAATTCGTTCAGGGGCTGTGATGCACCCTGGATTGATCATATCTACACCCAAAGCTGATTGAGACATAAGGGTGGACACTCTTGGGGCTGAGAGGTACGGTGAGGTTGGGTGAGCCAACACAGACCCTTTCAAGTAATACTGCATGGTACCCATCCCACGGGTCCCAAATCTCCAGGTTCAAGGGCATCTTCCTACATCGAAAACATGCATGAGAAACCCAGAAGATGGTACACCGTGTGATCGGGAAAGGTTTCTGAAACGCACCTCATTTCTCATCTCCTTTGCTCGGGTTCGCCATTCCAGCCGATTTACTAGCCATCTCCCTCCTTGGAGAATCAGCACCTTTAACCTCCTGTTCCGTACAGGTTGCAATTTGTCTTGAGGATGAACGGGAAGAGGGGGAACCAATGAGAGACTAGCTCTAGGTGTTGGGACAGGCACAGGTCACTCTATTTTCCCATCAGGAAGAAGAATTAAGCACAAGCTCAGACTGCCCCCCAGAACCAGAAGAGGGCTTGAAGCAATCCTGCGCTTTTGCGGCCCGCTCCCAAAAAAGCGAGCTGAAAAATGGAGCTCAGGGGCACTGCAATTCACAAACCTGCAGAGTTTTAAATGATACCTCTCGTCCACAAATATATTAAGGGAAGGCAACGAAGAGGCTTTGAAAGCAAGGCAGAATTGCAGGAAACAGATTTCAGGAGGCAGATTCGAATCGCCTTGAAAGCACATGAAAAGCGGCAAAACGTGGACAATGATGCCCTTGGCCAAAAAGGGCGTATGCGTTTTTTCCTGAATATATTCAGGAAAAAACGCATACGCCCTTTTTGGCCAACCAAGCAACCTGGAAAGGCAAATTAGCGCTCCAAAGAAGTCTCGCTTCCCAGCGGGCAAAAGGGCCATGCGGAAAAAAGTGTGCAAACCAGAAATGCAGGACCGGCCATGGAGAAATGGGAGCCTTGCTATGCTGATGGGTGGGATGTAAATTGCAAACAGCCACTCTGGAGAAGTGTACGGTGTGTCCTGAATCATCTAAAAAACATAGCTTGGAGCGCATAGTGCACTTCCACTCATGGGCGTATAAATTGGGAAAACTAAAAATCAGCAAGACACAGGCACCCCAATGTTTAGGGCTGCTCTGTTGACAAGAACCCCCACTTCATTACACCTTAAATATCCTAGGAAAGAGAAAAATGGATAAAGAAGTTGTGGTCCTCATGTACAATGGAATATCACTCAGCCATGAAATCAACGTCATAAGGCTAGTAGCAGCACGATGAGTGGATTTAGGTACGACGATTCTAAGTGAAATAAGTCACACAGAAAAAGACACTTATCCTAAGTTATCACTTATAGAGGGAATGTAAAAACCGCTACACTTGAACTGAATTGCAAAACAGAACAGAGTAACACGTTTAGGAAACACACTATGGCTGCTGAACGCGAAAGGTGAGGTGGGGTGATGCATAAAACAAGGGTTTCAAATTAGCTCCGATACCGTTCCATAAACCCAATATGTAAGAGACAAGACCTTTTCCTTTTTCAGTGAACTGGACTCAACACCCCCTATTCACCGCACAAGAATATATCTGACTAGTAAGAATCTTCAAACCTATGTATTGATATCTCTCTGTAAGTGAGTCAAGGGGGTGTAAAGCGGCATAAACACAGCTGTGAAAAGCAGCTAAACCCCATTATAAAAATAAATTACTTTTCAAAACCCGTGAAACAAAGACAGTGAAAGAGAGAGAAATTCTTCCAAAATTCGTTCAGGGGCTGTGATGCAACCTGGATTGACCATATCTAGACCCACAGCTGATTGAGACATAAGGGTGGACACTCTTGGGGCTGAGAGGTTCGGTGAGGTTGGGTGAGCCAACGCAGACCCTTTCAAGTAATACTGCATGGTACCCATCCCATGGGTCCCAAATCTCCAGGTTCAAGGCCATCTTCCTACATCGAAAACAGGCATGAGAAACCCAGAAGATGGTACACCGTGTGATCGGGAAAGGTTTCTAAAACGCACCTCATTTCTCATCTCCTTTGCTCGGGTTCGCCATTCCAGCCGATTTACTAGCCATCTCCCTCCTTGGAGAATCAGCACCTTTAACCTCCTGTTCCGTACAGGTTGCAATTTGTCCTGAGGATGAACGGGAAGAGGGGGAACCAATGAGAGACTAGCTCTAGGGGTTGGGACAGGCACAGGTCACTCTATTTTCCCATCAGGAAGAAGAATTAAGCACAAGCTCAGCCTGCCCCCCAGAACCAGAAGAGGGCCTGAAGCAATCCTGCGCTTTTGCGGCCAGCTCCCAAAAAAGCGAGTTGAAAAATGGAGCTCAGGGGCACTGCAATTCACAAACCTGCAGAGTTTTAAATGATACCTCTCGTCCACAAATATATTAAGTGAAGGCAACGAAGAGGCTTTGAAAGCAAGGCAGAATTGCAGGAAACAGATTTCAGGAGGTAGATTCGAATCGCCTTGAAAGCACATGAAAAGCGGCAAAACCTGGACAATGATGCCCTTGGCCAAAAAGGGCGTATGCGTTTTTACCTGAATATATTCAGGAAAAAACGCATACGCCCTTTTTGGCCAACCAAGCAACCTGGAAAGGCAAATCAGCGCTCCAAAGAAGTCTCGCTTCCCAGCGGGCAAAAGGGCCATGCGGAAAAAAGTGTCCAAACCAGAAATGCAGGACTGGCCATGGAGAAATGGGAGCCTTGCTACGCTGATGGGTGGGATGTAAATTGCCAACAGCCACTCTGGAGAAGTGTACGGTGTGTTCTGAAACATAAAAAACACAGCTTGGAGCGCATAGGGCACTTCCACTCATGGGCGTATAAATTGGGAAAACTAAAAATCAGCAAGACACAGGCACCCCAAAGTTTAGGGCTGCTCTGTTGACAGGAACCCCCACTTCATTACACCTTAAATATCCTAGGAAAGAGAAAAATGGATAAAGAAGTTGTGGTCCTCATGTACAATGGAATATCACTCAGCCATGAAATCAACGTCATAAGGCTAGTAGCAGCACGATGAGTGGATTTAGGTACGACGATTCTAAGTGAACTAAGTCACACAGAAAAAGACACTTATCATAAGATATCACTTATAGAGGGAATGTAAAAACTGCTACACTTGAACTGAATTGCAAAACAGAACAGAGTCAGACGTTTAGAAAACACACTATGGCTGCTGAACGGGAAAGGTGAGGTGGGGTGATGCATAAAACAAGGGTTTCAAATTAGCTCTGATACCCTTCCACAAACCCAATATGTAACAGACAAGACCTATTCCTTTTTCAGTGAACTGGACTCAACACCCCCTATTCACCGCACAAGAATATATCTGACTAGTAAGAGTGTTCAAACCTATGTATTGATATCTCTCTGTAAGTGAGTCAAGGGGGTGTAAAGCGGCATAAACACAGCCGTGAAAAGCAGCTAAACCCCATTATAAAAATAAATTACTTTTAAAAACCAGTGAAACAAAGACAGTGAAAGAGAGAGAAATTCTTACAAAATTCGTTCAGGGACTGTGATGCAACCTGGATTGACCATATCTAGACCCACAGCTGATTGAGACATAAGGGTGGACACTCTTGGGGCTGAGAGGTTCGGTGAGGTTGGGTGAGCCAACGCAGACCCTTTCAAGTAATACTGCAGGGTACCCATCCCATGGGTCCCAAATCTCCAGGTTCAAGGGCATCTTCCTACATCGAAAACATGCATGAGAAACCCAGAAGATGGTACACCGTGTGATCGGGATAGGTTTCTAAAACGCACCTCATTTCTCATCTCCTTGTCCTCGGGTTCGCCATTGCAGCCGATTTACTAGCCATCTCCCTCCTTGGAGAATCAGCACCTTTAACCTCTTGTTCCGTACAGGTTGCAATTTGTCCTGAGGATGAACGGGAAGAGGGGGAACCAATGAGAGACTAGCTCTAGGTGTTGGGACAGGCACAGGTCACTCTATTTTCCCATCAGGAAGAAGAATTAAGCACAAGCTCAGCCTGCCCCCCAGAACCAGAAGAGGGCTTGAAGCAATCCTGCGCTTTTGCGGCCCGCTCCCAAAAAAGCGAGTTGAAAAATGGAGCTCAGGGGCACTGCAATTCACAAACCTGCAGAGTTTTAAATGATAACTCTCGTCCACAAATATATTAAGGGAAGGCAACGAAGAGGCTTTGAAAGCAAGGCAGAATTGCAGGAAACAGATTTCAGGAGGTAGATTCGAATCGCCTTGAAAGCACATGAAAAGCGGCAAAACCTGGACAATGATGCCCTTGGCCAAAAAGGGCGTATGCGTTTTTTCCTGAATATATTCAGGAAAAAACGCATACGCCCTTTCTGGCCAACCAAGCAACCTGGAAAGGCAAATCAGCGCTCCAAAGAAGTCTCGCTTCCCAGCGGGCAAAAGGGCCATGCGGAAAAAAGTGTCCAAACCAGAAATGCAGGACCGGCCATGGAGAAATGGGAGCCTTGCTACGCTGATGGGTGGGATGTAAATTGCCAACAGCCACTCTGGATAAGTGTACGGTGTGTTCTGAAACATATAAAAAACACAGCTTGGAGCGCATAGGGCACTTCCACTCATGGGCGTATAAATTGGGAAAACTAAAAATCAGCAAGACACAGGCACCCCAAAGTTTAGGGCTGCTCTGTTGACAAGAACCCCCACTTCATTACACCTTACATATCCTAGGAAAGAGAAAAATGGATAAAGAAGTTGTGGTCCTCATGTACAATGGAATATCACTCAGCCATGAAATCAACGTCATAAGGCTAGTAGCAGCACGATGAGTGGATTTAGGTACGACGATTCTAAGTGAAATAAGTCACACAGAAAAAGACACTTATCATAAGATATCACTTATAGAGGGAATGTAAAAACTGCTACACTTGAACTGAATTGCAAAACAGAACAGAGTCAGATGTTTAGAAAACACACTATGGCTGCTGAACGGGAAAGGTGAGGTGGGGTGATGCATAAAACAAGGGTTTCAAATTAGCTCAGATACCGTTCCATAAACCCAATATGTAAGAGACAAGACCTATTCCTTTTTCAGTGAACTGGACTCAACACCCCCTATTCACCGCACAAGAATATATCTGACTAGTAAGAATGTTCAAACCTATGTATTGATATCTCTCTGTAAGTGAGTCAAGGGGGTGTAAAGCGGCATAAACACAGCCGTGAAAAGCAGCTAAACCCCATTATAAAAATAAATTACTTTTAAAAACCAGTGAAACAAAGACAGTGAAAGAGAGAGAAATTCTTACAAAATTCGTTCAGGGGCTGTGATGCAACCTGGATTGACCATATCTAGACCCACAGCTCATTGAGACATAAGGGTGGACACTCTTGGGGCTGAGAGGTACGGTGAGGTTGGGTGAGCCAACACAGACCCTTTCAAGTAATACTGCATGGTACCCATCCCACGGGTCCCAAATCTCCAGGTTCAAGGCCATCTTCCTACATCGAAAACAGGCATGAGAAACCCAGAAGATGGTACACCGTGTGATCGGGAAAGGTTTCTAAAACGCACCTCATTTCTCATCTCCTTTGCTCGGGTTCGCCATTCCAGCCGATTTACTAGCCATCTCCCTCCTTGGAGAATCAGCACCTTTAACCTCCTGTTCCGTACAGGTTGCAATTTGCCCTGAGGATGAACGGGAAGAGGGGGAACCAATGAGAGACTAGCTCTAGGTGTTGGGACAGGCACAGGTCACTCTATTTTCCCATCAGGAAGAAGAATTAAGCACAAGCTCAGCCTGCCCCCCAGAACCAGAAGAGGGCCTGAAGCAATCCTGCGCTTTTGCGGCCAGCTCCCAAAAAAGCGAGTTGAAAAATGGAGCTCAGGGGCACTGCAATTCACAAACCTGCAGAGTTTTAAATGATACCTCTCGTCCACAAATATATTAAGGGAAGGCAACGAAGAGGCTTTGAAAGCAAGGCAAAATTGCTGGAAACAGATTTCAGGAGGTAGATTCGAATCGCCTTGAAAGCACATGAAAAGCGGCAAAACCTGGACAATGATGCCCTTGGCCAAAAAGGGCGTATGCGTTTTTTCCTGAATATATTCAGGAAAAAACGCATACGCCCTTTTTGGCCAACCAAGCAACCTGGAAAGGCAAATCAGCGCTCCAAAGAAGTCTCGCTTCCCAGCGGGCAAAAGGGCCATGCGGAAAAAAGTGTCCAAAGCAGAAATGCAGGACCGGCCATGGAGAAATGGGAGCCTTGCTACGCTGATGGGCGGGATGTAAATTGCCAACAGCCACTCTGCAGAAGTGTACGGTGTGTCCTGAAACATCTTAAAAACACAGCTTGGAGAGCATAGGGCACTTCCACTCATGGGCGTATAAATTGGGAAAAATAAAAATCAGCAAGACACAGGCACACCAAAGTTTAGGGCTGCTCTGTTGACAAGAACCCCAACTTCATTACACCTTAAATATCCTAGGAAAGAGAAAAATGGATAAAGAAGTTGTGGTCCTCATGTACAATGGAATATCACTCAGCCATGAAATCAACGTCATAAGGCTAGTAGCAGCACGATGAGTGGATTTAGGTACGACGATTCTAAGTGAAATAAGTCACACAGAAAAAGACACTTATCATAAGATATCACTTATAGAGGGAATGTAAAAACTGCTACACTTAAACTGAATTGCAAAACCGAACAGAGTCAGACGTTTAGAAAACACACTATGGCTGCTGAACGGGAAAGGTGAGGTGGGGTGATGCATAAAACAAGGGTTTCAAATTAGCTCCGATACCGTTCCATAAACCCAATATGTAAGAGACAAGACCTATTCCTTTTTCAGTGACCTGGACTCAACACCCCCTATTCACTGCACAAGAATATATCTGACTAGTAAGAATCTTCAAACCTATGTATTGATATCTCTCTGTAAGTGAGTCAACGGGGTGTAAAGCGGCATAAACACAGCCGTGAAAAGCAGCTAAACCCCATTATAAAAATAAATTACTTTTAAAAACCAGTGAAACAAAGACAGTGAAAGAGAGAGAAATTCTTACAAAATTCGTTCCGGGACTGTGATGCAACCTGGATTGACCATATCTAGACCCACAGCTGATTGAGACATAAGGGTGGACACTCTTGGGGCTGAGAGGTTCGGTGAGGTTGGGTGAGCCAACGCAGACACTTTCAAGTAATACTGCATGGTACCCATCCCATGGGTCCAAAATCTCCAGGTTCAAGGGCATCTTCCTACATCGAAAACAGGCATGAGAAACCCAGAAGATGGTACACCGTGTGATCGGGAAAGGTTTCTAAAACGCACCTCATTTCTCATCTCCTTTGCTCGGGTTCGCCATTCCAGCCGATTTACTAGCCATCTCCCTCCTTGGAGAATCAGCACCTTTAACCTCCTGTTCCGTACAGGTTGCAATTTGTCCTGAGGATGAACGGGAAGAGGGGGAACCAATGAGAGACTAGCTCTAGGTGTTGGGACAGGCACAGGTCACTCTATTTTCCCATCAGGAAGAAGAATTAAGCACAAGCTCAGCCTGCCCCCCAGAACCAGAAGAGGGCTTGAAGCAATCCTGCGCTTTTGCGGCCCGCTCCCAAAAAAGCGAGTTGAAAAATGGAGCTCAGGGGCACTGCAATTCACAAACCTGCAGAGTTTTAAATGATAAGTCTCGTCCACAAATATATCAAGGGAAGGCAACGAAGAGGCTTTGAAAGCAAGGCAGAATTGCAGGAATCAGATTTCAGGAGGTAGATTCGAATCGCCTTGAAAGCACATGAAAAGCGGCAATACGTGGACAATGATGCCCTTGGCCAAAAAGGGCGTATGCGTTTTTTCCTGAATATATTCAGGAAAAAACGCATACGCCCTTTTTGGCCAACCAAGCAACCTGGAAAGGCAAATCAGCGCTCCAAAGAAGTCTCGCTTCCCAGCGGGCAAAAGGGCCATGCGGAAAAAAGTGTCCAAACCAGAAATGCAGGACCGGCCATGGAGAAATGGGAGCCTTGCTACGCTGATGGGTGGGATGTAAATTGCCAACAGCCACTCTGGAGAAGTGTACGGTGTGTTCTGAAACATCTAAAAAACACAGCTTGGAGAGCATAGGGCACTTCCACTCATGGGCGTATAAATTGGGAAAACTAAAAATCAGCAAGACACAGGCACCCCAAAGTTTAGGGCTGCTCTGTTGACAGGAACCCCCACTTCATTACACCTTAAATATCCTAGGAAAGAGAAAAATGGATAAAGAAGTTGTGGTCCTCATGTACAATGGAATATCACTCAGCCATGAAATCAACGTCATAAGGCTAGTAGCAGCACAATGAGTGGATTTAGGTACGACGATTCTAAGTGAAATAAGTCACACAGAAAAAGACACTTACCATAAGATATCACTTATAGAGGGAATGTAAAAACCGCTACACTTGAACTGAATTGCAAAACAGAACAGAGTCACACGTTTAGAAAACACACTATGGCTGCTGAACGGGAAAGGTGAGGTGGGGTGATGCATAAAACAAGGGTTTCAAATTAGCTCTGATACCCTTCCACAAACCCAATATGTAACAGACAAGACCTATTCCTTTTTCAGTGACCTGGACTCAACACCCCCTATTCACCGCACAAGAATATATCTGACTAGTAAGAATCTTCAAACCTATGTATTGATATCTCTCTGTAAGTGAGTCAAGGGGGTGTAAAGCGGCATAAACACAGCCATGAAAAGCAGCTAAACCCCATTATAAAAATAAATTACTTTTAAAAACCAGTGAAACAAAGACAGTGAAAGAGAGAGAAATTCTTACAAAATTCGTTCAGGGACTGTGATGCAACCTGGATTGACCATATCTAGACCCACAGCTGATTGAGACATAAGGGTGGACACTCTTGGGGCTGAGAGGTTCGGTGAGGTTGGGTGAGCCAACGCAGACCCTTTCAAGTAATACTGCAGGGTACCCATCCCATGGGTCCCAAATCTCCAGGTTCAAGCGCATCTTCCTACATCGAAAACATGCATGAGAAACCCAGAAGATGGTACACCGTGTGATCGGGATAGGTTTCTAAAACGCACCTCATTTCTCATCTCCTTGTGCTCGGGTTCGCCATTGCAGCCGATTTACTAGCCATCTCCCTCCTTGGAGAATCAGCACCTTTAACCTCCTGTTCCGTACAGGTTGCAATTTGTCCTGAGGATGAACGGGAAGAGGGGGAACCAATGAGAGACTAGCTCTAGGTGTTGGGACAGGCACAGGTCACTCTATTTTCCCATCAGGAAGAAGAATTAAGCACAAGCTCAGCCTGCCCCCCAGAACCAGAAGAGGGCTTGAAGCAATCCTGCGCTTTTGCGGCCCGCTCCCAAAAGAGCGAGTTGAAAAATGGAGCTCAGGGGCACTGCAATTCACAAACCTGCAGAGTTTTAAATGATAAGTCTCGTCCACAAATATATCAAGGGAAGGCAACGAAGAGGCTTTGAAAGCAAGGCAGAATTGCAGGAATCAGATTTCAGGAGGTAGATTCGAATCGCCTTGAAAGCACATGAAAAGCGGCAATACGTGGACAATGATGCCCTTGGCCAAAAAGGGCGTATGCGTTTTTTCCTGAATATATTCAGGAAAAAACGCATACGCCCTTTTTGGCCAACCAAGCAACCTGGAAAGGCAAATCAGCGCTCCAAAGAAGTCTCGCTTCCCAGCGGGCAAAAGGGCCATGCGGAAAAAAGTGTCCAAACCAGAAATGCAGGACCGGCCATGGAGAAATGGGAGCCTTGCTACGCTGATGGGTGGGATGTAAATTGCCAACAGCCACTCTGGAGAAGTGTACGGTGTGTTCTGAAACATCTAAAAAACACAGCTTGGAGAGCATAGGGCACTTCCACTCATGGGCGTATAAATTGGGAAAACTAAAAATCAGCAAGACACAGGCACCCCAAAGTTTAGGGCTGCTCTGTTGACAAGAACCCCCACTTCATTACACCTTAAATATCCTAGGAAAGAGAAAAATGGATAAAGAAGTTGGGGTCCTCATGTACAATGGAATATCACTCAGCCATGAAATCAACGTCATAAGGCTAGTAGCAGCACGATGAGTGGATTTAGGTACGACGATTCTAAGTGAAATAAGTCACACAGAAAAAGACACTTATCATAAGATATCACTTATAGAGGGAATGTAAAAACTGCTACACTTGAACTGAATTGCAAAACAGAACAGAGTCAGACGTTTAGAAAACACACTATGGCTGCTGAACGGGAAAGGTGAGGTGGGGTGATGCATAAAACAAGGGTTTCAAATTAGCTCCGATACCGTTCCATAAACCCAATATGTAAGAGACAAGACCTATTCCTTTTTCAGTGACCTGGACTCAACACCCCCTATTCACCGCACAAGAATATATCTGACTAGTAAGAATCTTCAAACCTATGTATTGATATCTCTCTGTAAGTGAGTCAAGGGGGTGTAAAGCGGCATAAACACAGCCGTGAAAAGCAGCTAAACCCCATTATAAAAATAAATTACTTTACAAAACCCGTGAAACAAAGACAGTGAAAGAGAGAGAAATTCTTACAAAATTCGTTCAGGGGCTGTGATGCAACCTGGATTGACCATATCTAGACCCACAGCTGATTGAGACATAAGGGTGGACACTCTTGGGGCTGAGAGGTACGGTGAGTTTGGGTGAGCCAACACAGACCCTTTCAAGTAATACTGCATGGTACCCATCCCACGGGTCCCAAATCTCCAAGTTCAAGGCCATCTTCCTACATCGAAAACAGGCATGAGAAACCCAGAAGATGGTACACCGTGTGATCGGGAAAGGTTTCTAAAACGCACCTCATTTCTCATCTCCTTGTGCTCGGGTTCGCCATTCCAGCCGATTTACTAGCCATCTCCCTCCTTGGAGAATCAGCACCTTTAACCTCCTGTTCCGTACAGGTTGCAATTTGTCCTGAGGATGAACAGGAAGAGGGGGAACCAATGAGAGACTAGCTCTAGGTGTTGGGACAGGCACAGGTCACTCTATTTTCCCATCAGGAAGAAGAATTAAGCACAATCTCAGCCTGCCCCCCCAGAACCAGAAGAGGGCCTGAAGCAATCCTGCGCTTTTGCGGCCAGCTCCCAAAAAAGCGAGTTGAAAAATGGAGCTCAGGGGCACTGCAATTCACAAAGCTGCAGAGTTTTAAATGATACCTCTGGTCCACAAATATATTAAGGGAAGGCAACGAAGAGGCTTTGAAAGCAAGGCAGAATTGCAGGAAACAGATTTCAGGAGGTAGATTCGAATCGCCTTGAAAGCACATGAAAAGCGGCAAAACGTGGACAATGATGCCCTTGGCCAAAAAGGGCGTATGCGTTTTTTCCTGAATATATTCAGGAAAAAACGCATACGCCCTTTTTGGCCAACCAAGCAACCTGGAAAGGCAAATCAGCGCTCCAAAGAAGTCTCGCTTCCCAGCGGGCAAAAGGGCCATGCGGAAAAAAGTGTCCAAACCAGAAATGCAGGACCGGCCATGGAGAAATGGGAGCCTTGCTACGCTGATGGGCGGGATGTAAATTGCCAACAGCCACTCTGGAGAAGTGTACGGTGTGTCCTGAAACATCTAAAAAACACAGCTTGGAGAGCATAGGGCACTTCCACTCATGGGCGAATAAATTGGGAAAACTAAAAATCAGCAAGACACAGGCACCCCAAAGTTTAGGGCTGCTCTGTTGACAAGAACCCCCACTTCATTACACCTTAAATATCCTAGGAAAGAGAAAAATTGATAAAGAAGTTGGGGTCCTCATGTACAATGGAATATCACTCAGCCATGAAATCAACGTCATAAGGCTAGTAGCAGCACGATGAGTGGATTTAGGTACGACGATTCTAAGTGAAATAAGTCACACAGAAAAAGACACTTATCATAAGATATCACTTAGAGAGGGAATGTAAAAACCGCTACACTTGAACTGAATTACAAAACAGAACAGAGTCACACGTTTAGAAAACACACTATGGCTGCTGAACGGGAAAGGTGAGGTGGGGTGATGCATAAAACAAGGGTTTCAAATTAGCTCCGATACCGTTCCATAAACCCAATATGTAGTAGACAAGACCTACTCCTTGCTCAGTGAACTGGACTCAACACCCCCTATTCACCGCAAAAGAATATATCTGACTAGTAAGAATCTTCAAACCTATGTATTGATATCTCTCTGTAAGTGAGTCAAGGGGGTGTAAAGCGGCATAAACACAGCCGTGAAAAGCAGCTAAACCCCATTATAAAAATAAATTACTGTTAAAAACCAGTGAAACAAAGACAGTGAAAGAGAGAGAAATACTTACAAAATTCGTTCAGGGGCTGTGATGCAACCTGGATTGACCATATCTAGACCCACAGCTGATTGAGACATAAGGGTGGACACTCTTGGGGCTGAGAGTTTCGGTGAGGTTGGGTGAGCCAACGCAGACCCTTTCAAGTAATACTGCATGGTACCCATCCCATGGGTCCCAAATCTCCAGGTTCAAGGGCATCTTCCTACATCGAAAACAGGCATGAGAAACCCAGAAGATGGTACACCGTGTGATCGGGAAAGGTTTCTAAAACGCACCTCATTTCTCATCTCCTTGGCTCGGGTTCGCCATTCCAGCCGATTTACTAGCCATCTCCCTCCTTGGAGAATCAGCACCTTTAACCTCCTGTTCCGTACAGGTTGCAATTTGTCCTGAGGATGAACGGGAAGAGGGGGAACCAATGAGAGACTAGCTCTAGGTGTTGGGACAGGCACAGGTCACTCTATTTTCCCATCAGGAAGAAGAATTAAGCACAAGCTCAGCCTGCCCCCCAGAACCAGAAGAGGACCTGAAGCAATCCTTCGCTTTTGCGGCCCGCTCCCAAAAAAGCGAGTTGAAAAATGGAGCTCAGGGGCACTGCAATTCACAAACCTGCAGAGTTTTAAATGATACCTCTCGTCCACAAATATATTAAGGGAAGGCAACGAAGAGGCTTTGAAAGCAAGGCAGAATTGCAGGAAACAGATTTCAGGAGGTAGATTCGAATCGCCTTGAAAGCACATGAAAAGCGGCAAAACGTGGACAATGATGCCCTTGGCCAAAAAGGGCGTATGCGTTTTTTCCTGAATATATTCAGGAAAAAACGCATACGCCCTTTTTGGCCAACCAAGCAACCTGGAAAGGCAAATCAGCGCTCCAAAGAAGTCTCGCTTCCCAGCGGGCAAAAGGGCCATGCGGAAAAAGGTGTCCAAACCAGAAATGCAGGACCGGCCATGGAGAAATGGGAGCCTTGCTACGCTGATGGGTGGGATGTAAATTGCCAACAGCCACTCTGGAGAAGTGTACGGTGTGTTCTGAAACATCTAAAAAACACAGCTTGGAGAGCATAGGGCACTTCCACTCATGGGCGTATAAATTGGGAAAACTAAAAATCAGCAAGACACAGGCACCCCAAAGTTTAGGGCTGCTCTGTTGACAGGAACCCCCACTTCATTACACCTTAAATATCCTAGGAAAGAGAAAAATGGATAAAGAAGTTGTGGTCCTCATGTACAATGGAATATCACTCAGCCATGAAATCAACGTCATAAGGCTAGTAGCAGCACGATGAGTGGATTTAGGTACGACGATTCTAAGTGAAATAAGTCACACAGAAAAAGACACTTACCATAAGATATCACTTATAGAGGGAATGTAAAAACCGCTACACTTGAACTGAATTGCAAAACAGAACAGAGTCACACGTTTAGAAAACACACTATGGCTGCTGAACGGGAAAGGTGAGGTGGGGTGATGCATAAAACAAGGGTTTCAAATTAGCTCTGATACCCTTCCACAAACCCAATATGTAGCAGACAAGACCTATTCCTTTTTCTGTGAACTGGACTCAACACCCCCTATTCACCGCACAAGAATATATCTGACTAGTAAGAATCTTCAAACCTATGTATTGATATCTCTCTGTAAGTGAGTCAAGGGGGTGTAAAGCGGCATAAACACAGCCATGAAAAGCAGCTAAACCCCATTATAAAAATAAATTACTTTTAAAAACCAGTGAAACAAAGACAGTGAAAGAGAGAGAAATTCTTACAAAATTCGTTCAGGGACTGTGATGCAACCTGGATTGACCATATCTAGACCCACAGCTGATTGAGACATAAGGGTGGACACTCTTGGGGCTGAGAGGTTCGGTGAGGTTGGGTGAGCCAACGCAGACCCTTTCAAGTAATACTGCAGGGTACCCATCCCATGGGTCCCAAATCTCCAGGTTCAAGGGCATCTTCCTACATCGAAAACATGCATGAGAAACCCAGAAGATGGTACACCGTGTGATCGGGATAGGTTTCTTAAACGCACCTCATTTCTCATCTCCTTGTGCTCGGGTTCGCCATTGCAGCCGATTTACTAGCCATCTCCCTCCTTGGAGAATCAGCACCTTTAACCTCCTGTTCCGTACAGGTTGCAATTTGTCCTGAGGATGAACGGGAAGAGGGGGAACCAATGAGAGACTAGCTCTAGGTGTTGGGACAGGCACAGGTCACTCTATTTTCCCATCCGGAAGAAGAATTAAGCACAAGCTCAGCCTGCCCCCCAGAACCAGAAGAGGGCTTGAAGCAATCCTGCGCTTTTGCGGCCCGCTCCCAAAAAAGCGAGGTGAAAAATGGAGGTCAGGGGCACTGCAATTCACAAACCTGCAGAGTTTTAAATGATAACTCTCGTCCACAAATATATTAAGGGAAGGCAACGAAGAGGCTTTGAAAGCAAGGCAGAATTGCAGGAAACAGATTTCAGGAGGCAGATTCGAATCGCCTTGAAAGCACATGAAAAGCGGCAAAACGTGGACAATGATGCCCTTGGCCAAAAAGGGCGTATGCGTTTTTTCCTGAATGTATTCAGGAAAAAACGCATATGCCCTTTTTGGCCAACCAAGCAACCTGGAAAGGCAAATTAGCGCTCCAAAGAAGTCTCGCTTCCCAGCGGGCAAATGGGCCATGCGGAAAAAAGTGTCCAAACCAGAAATGCAGGACCGGCCATGGAGAAATGGGAGCCTTGCTACGCTGATGGGTGGGATGAAAATTGGCAACAGCCACTGTGGAGAAGTGTACGGTGTGTTCTGAAACATCTAAAAAACACAGCTTGGAGAGCATAGGGCACTTCCACTCATGGGCGTATAAATTGGGAAAACTAAAAATCAGCAAGACACATGCACCCCAAAGTTTAGGGCTGCTCTGTTGACAAGAACCCCCACTTCATTACACCTTAAATATCCTAGGAAAGAGAAAAATGGATAAAGAAGTTGTGGTCCTCATGTACAATGGAATATCACTCAGCCATGAAATCAACGTCATAAGGCTAGTAGCAGCACGATGAGTGGATTTAGGTACGACGATTCTAAGTGAAATAAGTCACACAGAAAAAGACACTTATCCTAAGATATCACTTATAGAGGGTATGTAAAAACCGATACACTTGAACTGAATTGCAAAACAGAACAGAGTCACACGTTTAGGAAACACACTATGGCTGCTGAACGGGAAAGGTGAGGTGGGGTGATGCATAAAACAAGGGTTTCAAATTAGCTCTGATACCCTTCCACAAACCCAATATGTAACAGACAAGACCTATTCCTTTTTCAGTGAACTGGACTCAACACCCCCTATTCAGCGCACAAGAATATATCTGACTAGTAAGAATCTTCAAACCTATGTATTGATATCTCTCTGTAAGTGAGTCAAGGGGGTGTAAAGCGGCATAAACACAGCCATGAAAAGCAGCTAAACCCCATTATAAAAATAAATTACTTTTAAAAACCAGTGAAACAAAGACAGTGAAAGAGAGAGAAATTCTTACAAAATTCGTTCAGGGACTGTGATGCAACCTGGATTGACCATATCTAGACCCACAGCTGATTGAGACATAAGGGTGGACACTCTTGGGGCTGAGAGGTTTGGTGAGGTTGGGTGAGCCAACGCAGACCCTTTCAAGTAATACTGCAGGGTACCCATCCCATGGGTCCCAAATCTCCAGGTTCAAGGGCATCTTCCTACATCGAAAACATGCATGAGAAACCCAGAAGATGGTACACCGTGTGATCGGGATAGGTTTCTTAAACGCACCTCATTTCTCATCTCCTTGTGCTCGGGTTCGCCATTGCAGCCGATTTACTAGCCATCTCCCTCCTTGGAGAATCAGCACCTTTAACCTCCTGTTCCGTACAGGTTGCAATTTGTCCTGAGGATGAACGGGAAGAGGGGGAACCAATGAGAGACTAGCTCTAGGTGTTGGGACAGGCACAGGTCACTCTATTTTCCCATCAGGAAGAAGAATTAAGCACAAGCTCAGCCTGCCCCCCAGAACCAGAAGAGGGCTTGAAGCAATCCTGCGCTTTTGCGGCCCGCTCCCAAAAAAGCGAGTTGAAAAATGGAGCTCAGGGGCACTGCAATTCACAAACCTGCAGAGTTTTAAATGATAACTCTCGTCCACAAATATATTAAGGGAAGGCAACGAAGAGGCTTTGAAAGCAAGGCAGAATTGCAGGAAACAGATTTCAGGAGGCAGATTCGAATCGCCTTGAAAGCACATGAAAAGCGGCAAAACGTGGACAATGATGCCCTTGGCCAAAAAGGGCGTATGCGTTTTTTCCTGAATATATTCAGGAAAAAACGCATACGCCCTTTTTGGCCAACCAAGCAACCTGGAAAGGCAAATTAGCGCTCCAAAGAAGTCTCGCTTCCCAGCGGGCAAAAGGGCCATGCGGAAAAAAGTGTCCAAACCAGAAATGTAGGACCGGCCATGGAGAAATGGGAGCCTTGCTATGCTGATGGGTGGGATGTAAATTGCAAACAGCCACTCTGGAGAAGTGTACGGTGTGTCCTGAATCATCTAAAAAACATAGCTTGGAGCGCATAGGGCACTTCCACTCATGGGCGTATAAATTGGGAAAACTAAAAATCAGCAAGACACAGGCACCCCAAAGTTTAGGGCTGCTCTGTTGACAAGAACCCCCACTTCATTACACCTTAAATATCCTAGGAAAGAGAAAAATGGATAAAGAAGTTGTGGTCCTCATGTACAATGGAATATCACTCAGCCATGAAATCAACGTCATAAGGCTAGTAGCAGCACGATGAGTGGATTTAGGTACGACGATTCTAAGTGAAATAAGTCACACAGGAAAAGACACTTACCATAAGATATCACTTATAGAGGGAATGTAAAAACCGCTACACTTGAACTGAATTGCAAAACAGAACAGAGTCACACGTTTAGAAAACACACTATGGCTGCTGAACGGGAAAGGTGAGGTGGGGTGATGCATAAAACAAGGGTTTCAAATTAGCTCTGATACCCTTCCACAAACCCAATATGTAGCAGACAAGACCTATTCCTTTTTCTGTGAACTGGACTCAACACCCCCTATTCACCGCACAAGAATATATCTGACTAGTAAGAATCTTCAAACCTATGTATTGATATCTCTCTGTAAGTGAGTCAAGGGGGTGTAAAGCGGCATAAACACAGCCATGAAAAGCAGCTAAACCCCATTATAAAAATAAATTACTTTTAAAAACCAGTGAAACAAAGACAGTGAAAGAGAGAGAAATTCTTACAAAATTCGTTCAGGGACTGTGATGCAACCTGGATTGACCATATCTAGACCCACAGCTGATTGAGACATAAGGGTGGACACTCTTGGGGCTGAGAGGTTCGGTGAGGTTGGGTGAGCCAACGCAGACCCTTTCAAGTAATACTGCAGGGTACCCATCCCATGGGTCCCAAATCTCCAGGTTCAAGGGCATCTTCCTACATCGAAAACATGCATGAGAAACCCAGAAGATGGTACACCGTGTGATCGGGATAGGTTTCTTAAACGCACCTCATTTCTCATCTCCTTGTGCTCGGGTTCGCCATTGCAGCCGATTTACTAGCCATCTCCCTCCTTGGAGAATCAGCACCTTTAACCTCCTGTTCCGTACAGGTTGCAATTTGTCCTGAGGATGAACGGGAAGAGGGGGAACCAATGAGAGACTAGCTCTAGGTGTTGGGACAGGCACAGGTCACTCTATTTTCCCATCCGGAAGAAGAATTAAGCACAAGCTCAGCCTGCCCCCCAGAACCAGAAGAGGGCTTGAAGCAATCCTGCGCTTTTGCGGCCCGCTCCCAAAAAAGCGAGGTGAAAAATGGAGGTCAGGGGCACTGCAATTCACAAACCTGCAGAGTTTTAAATGATAACTCTCGTCCACAAATATATTAAGGGAAGGCAACGAAGAGGCTTTGAAAGCAAGGCAGAATTGCAGGAAACAGATTTCAGGAGGCAGATTCGAATCGCCTTGAAAGCACATGAAAAGCGGCAAAACGTGGACAATGATGCCCTTGGCCAAAAAGGGCGTATGCGTTTTTTCCTGAATGTATTCAGGAAAAAACGCATATGCCCTTTTTGGCCAACCAAGCAACCTGGAAAGGCAAATTAGCGCTCCAAAGAAGTCTCGCTTCCCAGCGGGCAAATGGGCCATGCGGAAAAAAGTGTCCAAACCAGAAATGCAGGACCGGCCATGGAGAAATGGGAGCCTTGCTACGCTGATGGGTGGGATGAAAATTGGCAACAGCCACTGTGGAGAAGTGTACGGTGTGTTCTGAAACATCTAAAAAACACAGCTTGGAGAGCATAGGGCACTTCCACTCATGGGCGTATAAATTGGGAAAACTAAAAATCAGCAAGACACAGCCACCCCAAAGTTTAGGGCTGCTCTGTTGACAAGAACCCCCACTTCATTACACCTTAAATATCCTAGGAAAGAGAAAAATGGATAAAGAAGTTGGGGTCCTCATGTACAATGGAATATCACTCAGCCATGAAATCAACGTCATAAGGCTAGTAGCAGCACGATGAGTGGATTTAGGTACGACGATTCTAAGTGAAATAAGTCACACAGAAAAAGACACTTATCATAAGATATCACTTATAGAGGGAATGTAAAAACTGCTACACTTGAACTGAATTGCAAAACAGAACAGAGTCAGACGTTTAGAAAACACACTATGGCTGCTGAACGGGAAAGGTGAGGTGGGGTGATGCATAAAACAAGGGTTTCAAATTAGCTCTGATACCCTTCCACAAACCCAATATGTAACAGACAAGACCTATTCCTTTTTCAGTGAACTGGACTCAACACCCCATATTCAGCGCACAAGAATATATCTGACTAGTAAGAATCTTCAAACCTATGTATTGATATCTCTCTGTAAGTGAGTCAAGGGGGTGTAAAGCGGCATAAACACAGCCATGAAAAGCAGCTAAACCCCATTATAAAAATAAATTACTTTTAAAAACCAGTGAAACAAAGACAGTGAAAGAGAGAGAAATTCTTACAAAATTCGTTCAGGGACTGTGATGCAACCTGGATTGACCATATCTAGACCCACAGCTGATTGAGACATAAGGGTGGACACTCTTGGGGCTGAGAGGTTTGGTGAGGTTGGGTGAGCCAACGCAGACCCTTTCAAGTAATACTGCAGGGTACCCATCCCATGGGTCCCAAATCTCCAGGTTCAAGGGCATCTTCCTACATCGAAAACATGCATGAGAAACCCAGAAGATGGTACACCGTGTGATCGGGATAGGTTTCTTAAACGCACCTCATTTCTCATCTCCTTGTGCTCGGGTTCGCCATTGCAGCCGATTTACAAGCCATCTCCCTCCTTGGAGAATCAGCACCTTTAACCTCCTGTTCCGTACAGGTTGCAATTTGTCCTGAGGATGAACGGGAAGAGGGGGAACCAATGAGAGACTAGCTCTAGGTGTTGGGACAGGCACAGGTCACTCTATTTTCCCATCAGGAAGAAGAATTAAGCACAAGCTCAGCCTGCCCCCCAGAACCAGAAGAGGGCTTGAAGCAATCCTGCGCTTTTGCGGCCCGCTCCCAAAAAAGCGAGTTGAAAAATGGAGCTCAGGGGCACTGCAATTCACAAACCTGCAGAGTTTTAAATGATAACTCTCGTCCACAAATATATTAAGGGAAGGCAACGAAGAGGCTTTGAAAGAAAGGCAGAATTGCAGGAAACAGATTTCAGGAGGCAGATTCGAATCGCCTTGAAAGCACATGAAAAGCGGCAAAACGTGGACAATGATGCCCTTGGCCAAAAAGGGCGTATGCGTTTTTTCCTGAATATATTCAGGAAAAAACGCATACGCCCTTTTTGGCCAACCAAGCAACCTGGAAAGGCAAATTAGCGCTCCAAAGAAGTCTCGCTTCCCAGCGGGCAAAAGGGCCATGCGGAAAAAAGTGTCCAAACCAGAAATGTAGGACCGGCCATGGAGAAATGGGAGCCTTGCTATGCTGATGGGTGGGATGTAAATTGCAAACAGCCACTCTGGAGAAGTGTACGGTGTGTCCTGAATCATCTAAAAAACATAGCTTGGAGCGCATAGGGCACTTCCACTCATGGGCGTATAAATTGGGAAAACTAAAAATCAGCAAGACACAGGCACCCCAAAGTTTAGGGCTGCTCTGTTGACAAGAACCCCCACTTCATTACACCTTAAATATCCTAGGAAAGAGAAAAATGGATAAAGAAGTTGTGGTCCTCATGTACAATGGAATATCACTCAGCCATGAAATCAACGTCATAAGGCTAGTAGCAGCACGATGAGTGGATTTAGGTACGACGATTCTAAGTGAAATAAGTCACACAGAAAAAGACACTTATCATAAGATATCACTTAGAGAGGGAATGTAAAAACCGCTACACTTGAACTGAATTACAAAACAGAACAGAGTCACACGTTTAGAAAACACACTATGGCTGCTGAACGGGAAAGGTGAGGTGGGGTGATGCATAAAACAAGGGTTTCAAATTAGCTCCGATACCGTTCCATAAACCCAATATGTAAGAGACAAGACCTATTCCTTTTTCAGTGACCTGGACTCAACACCCCCTATTCACCGCACAAGAATATATCTGACTAGTAAGAATCTTCAAACCTATGTATTGATATCGCTCTGTAAGTGAGTCAAGGGGGTGTAAAGCGGCATAAACACAGCCGTGAAAAGCAGCTAAACCCCATTATAAAAATAAATTACTTTTAAAAACCAGTGAAACAAAGACAGTGAAAGAGAGAGAAATTCTTACAAAATTCGTTCAGGGACTGTGATGCAACCTGGATTGACCATATCTAGACCCACAGCTGATTGAGACATAAGGGTGGACACTCTTGGGGCTGAGAGGTTCGGTGAGGTTGGGTGAGCCAACGCAGACCCTTTCAAGTAATACTGCAGGGTACCCATCCCATGGGTCCCAAATCTCCAGGTTCAAGGGCATCTTCCTACATCGAAAACATGCATGAGAAACCCAGAAGATGGTACACCGTGTGATCGGGAAAGGTTTCTAAAACGCACCTCATTTCTCATCTCCTTTGCTCGGGTTCGCCATTCCAGCCGATTTACTAGCCATCTCCCTCCTTGGAGAATCAGCACCTTTAACCTCCTGTTCCGTACAGGTTGCAATTTGTCCTGAGGATGAACGGGAAGAGGGGGAACCAATGAGAGACTAGCTCTAGGTGTTGGGACAGGCACAGGTCACTCTATTTTCCCATCAGGAAGAAGAATTAAGCACAAGCTCAGCCTGCCCCCCAGAACCAGAAGAGGGCCTGAAGCAATCCTGCGCTTTTGCGGCCCGCTCCCAAAAAAACGAGGTGAAAAATGGAGGTCAGGGGCACTGCAATTCACAAACCTGCAGAGTTTTAAATGATAACTCTCGTCCACAAATATATTAAGGGAAGGCAATGAAGAGGCTTTGAAAGCAAGGCAGAATTGCAGGAAACACATTTCAGGAGGCAGATTCGAATCGCCTTGAAAGCACATGAAAAGCGGCAAAACGTGGACAATGATGCCCTTGGCCAAAAAGGGCGTATGCGTTTTTTCCTGAATGTATTCAGGAAAAAACGCATACGCCCTTTTTGGCCAACCAAGCAACCTGGAAAGGAAAATTAGCGCTCCAAAGAAGTCTCGCTTCCCAGCGGGCAAAAGGGCCATGCGGAAAAAAGTGTCCAAACCAGAAATGTAGGACCGGCCATGGAGAAATGGGAGCCTTGCTATGCTGATGGGTGGGATGTAAATTGCAAACAGCCACTCTGGAGAAGTGTACGGTGTGTCCTGAATCATCTAAAAAACATAGCTTGGAGCGCATAGGGCACTTCCACTCATGGGCGTATAAATTGGGAAAACTAAAAATCAGCAAGACACAGGCACCCCAAAGTTTAGGGCTGCTCTGTTGACAAGAACCCCCACTTCATTACACCTTAAATATCCTAGGAAAGAGAAAAATGGATAAAGAAGTTGGGGTCCTCATGTACAATGGAATATCACTCAGCCATGAAATCAACGTCATAAGGCTAGTAGCAGCACGATGAGTGGATTTAGGTACGACGATTCTAAGTGAAATAAGTCACACAGAAAAAGACACTTATCCTAAGATATCACTTAGAGAGGGAATGTAAAAACCGCTACACTTGAACTGAATTACAAAACAGAACAGAGTCACACGTTTAGAAAACACACTATGGCTGCTGAACGGGAAAGGTGAGGTGGGGTGATGCATAAAACAAGGGTTTCAAATTAGCTCCGATACCGTTCCATAAACCCAATATGTAAGAGACAAGACCTATTCCTTTTTCAGTGACCTGGACTCAACACCCCCTATTCACCGCACAAGAATATATCTGACTAGTAAGAATCTTCAAACCTATGTATTGATATCTCTCTGTAAGTGAGTCAAGGGGGTGTAAAGCGGCATAAACACAGCCGTGAAAAGCAGCTAAACCCCATTATAAAAATAAATTACTTTTAAAAACCAGTGAAACAAAGACAGTGAAAGAGAGAGAAATTCTTACAAAATTCGTTCAGGGACTGTGATGCAACCTGGATTGACCATATCTAGACCCACAGCTGATTGAGACATAAGGGTGGACACTCTTGGGGCTGAGAGGTTCGGTGAGGTTGGGTGAGCCAACGCAGACCCTTTCAAGTAATACTGCAGGGTACCCATCCCATGGGTCCCAAATCTCCAGGTTCAAGGGCATCTTCCTACATCGAAAACATGCATGAGAAACCCAGAAGATGGTACACCGTGTGATCGGGAAAGGTTTCTAAAACGCACCTCATTTCTCATCTCCTTTGCTCGGGTTCGCCATTCCAGCCGATTTACTAGCCATCTCCCTCCTTGGAGAATCAGCACCTTTAACCTCCTGTTCCGTACAGGTTGCAATTTGTCCTGAGGATGAACGGGAAGAGGGGGAACCAATGAGAGACTAGCTCTAGGTGTTGGGACAGGCACAGGTCACTCTATTTTCCCATCCGGAAGAAGAATTAAGCACAAGCTCAGCCTGCCCCCCAGAACCAGAAGAGGGCTTGAAGCAATCCTGCGCTTTTGCGGCCCGCTCCCAAAAAAGCGAGGTGAAAAATGGAGGTCAGGGGCACTGCAATTCACAAACCTGCAGAGTTTTAAATGATAACTCTCGTCCACAAATATATTAAGGGAAGGCAACGAAGAGGCTTTGAAAGCAAGGCAGAATTGCAGGAAACAGATTTCAGGAGGCAGATTCGAATCGCCTTGAAAGCACATGAAAAGCGGCAAAACGTGGACAATGATGCCCTTGGCCAAAAAGGGCGTATGCGTTTTTTCCTGAATGTATTCAGGAAAAAACGCATATGCCCTTTTTGGCCAACCAAGCAACCTGGAAAGGCAAATTAGCGCTCCAAAGAAGTCTCGCTTCCCAGCGGGCAAATGGGCCATGCGGAAAAAAGTGTCCAAACCAGAAATGCAGGACCGGCCATGGAGAAATGGGAGCCTTGCTACGCTGATGGGTGGGATGAAAATTGGCAACAGCCACTGTGGAGAAGTGTACGGTGTGTTCTGAAACATCTAAAAAACACAGCTTGGAGAGCATAGGGCACTTCCACTCATGGGCGTATAAATTGGGAAAACTAAAAATCAGCAAGACACAGCCACCCCAAAGTTTAGGGCTGCTCTGTTGACAAGAACCCCCACTTCATTACACCTTAAATATCCTAGGAAAGAGAAAAATGGATAAAGAAGTTGGGGTCCTCATGTACAATGGAATATCACTCAGCCATGAAATCAACGTCATAAGGCTAGTAGCAGCACGATGAGTGGATTTAGGTACGACGATTCTAAGTGAAATAAGTCACACAGAAAAAGACACTTATCATAAGATATCACTTATAGAGGGAATGTAAAAACTGCTACACTTGAACTGAATTGCAAAACAGAACAGAGTCAGACGTTTAGAAAACACACTATGGCTGCTGAACGGGAAAGGTGAGGTGGGGTGATGCATAAAACAAGGGTTTCAAATTAGCTCTGATACCCTTCCACAAACCCAATATGTAACAGACAAGACCTATTCCTTTTTCAGTGAACTGGACTCAACACCCCCTATTCAGCGCACAAGAATATATCTGACTAGTAAGAATCTTCAAACCTATGTATTGATATCTCTCTGTAAGTGAGTCAAGGGGGTGTAAAGCGGCATAAACACAGCCATGAAAAGCAGCTAAACCCCATTATAAAAATAAATTACTTTTAAAAACCAGTGAAACAAAGACAGTGAAAGAGAGAGAAATTCTTACAAAATTCGTTCAGGGACTGTGATGCAACCTGGATTGACCATATCTAGACCCACAGCTGATTGAGACATAAGGGTGGACACTCTTGGGGCTGAGAGGTTTGGTGAGGTTGGGTGAGCCAACGCAGACCCTTTCAAGTAATACTGCAGGGTACCCATCCCATGGGTCCCAAATCTCCAGGTTCAAGGGCATCTTCCTACATCGAAAACATGCATGAGAAACCCAGAAGATGGTACACCGTGTGATCGGGATAGGTTTCTTAAACGCACCTCATTTCTCATCTCCTTGTGCTCGGGTTCGCCATTGCAGCCGATTTACTAGCCATCTCCCTCCTTGGAGAATCAGCACCTTTAACCTCCTGTTCCGTACAGGTTGCAATTTGTCCTGAGGATGAACGGGAAGAGGGGGAACCAATGAGAGACTAGCTCTAGGTGTTGGGACAGGCACAGGTCACTCTATTTTCCCATCAGGAAGAAGAATTAAGCACAAGCTCAGCCTGCCCCCCAGAACCAGAAGAGGGCTTGAAGCAATCCTGCGCTTTTGCGGCCCGCTCCCAAAAAAGCGAGTTGAAAAATGGAGCTCAGGGGCACTGCAATTCACAAACCTGCAGAGTTTTAAATGATAACTCTCGTCCACAAATATATTAAGGGAAGGCAACGAAGAGGCTTTGAAAGCAAGGCAGAATTGCAGGAAACAGATTTCAGGAGGCAGATTCGAATCGCCTTGAAAGCACATGAAAAGCGGCAAAACGTGGACAATGATGCCCTTGGCCAAAAAGGGCGTATGCGTTTTTTCCTGAATGTATTCAGGAAAAAACGCATACGCCCTTTTTGGCCAACCAAGCAACCTGGAAAGGAAAATTAGCGCTCCAAAGAAGTCTCGCTTCCCAGCGGGCAAATGGGCCATGAGGAAAAAAGTGTCCAAACCAGAAATGTAGGACCGGCCATGGAGAAATGGGAGCCTTGCTATGCTGATGGGTGGGATGTAAATTGCAAACAGCCACTCTGGAGAAGTGTACGGTGTGTCCTGAATCATCTAAAAAACATAGCTTGGAGCGCATAGGGCACTTCCACTCATGGGCGTATAAATTGGGAAAACTAAAAATCAGCAAGACACAGGCACCCCAAAGTTTAGGGCTGCTCTGTTGACAAGAACCCCCACTTCATTACACCTTAAATATCCTAGGAAAGAGAAAAATGGATAAAGAAGTTGTGGTCCTCATGTACAATGGAATATCACTCAGCCATGAAATCAACGTCATAAGGCTAGTAGCAGCACGATGAGTGGATTTAGGTACGACGATTCTAAGTGAAATAAGTCACACAGAAAAAGACACTTATCATAAGATATCACTTAGAGAGGGAATGTAAAAACCGCTACACTTGAACTGAATTACAAAACAGAACAGAGTCACACGTTTAGAAAACACACTATGGCTGCTGAACGGGAAAGGTGAGGTGGGGTGATGCATAAAACAAGGGTTTCAAATTAGCTCCGATACCGTTCCATAAACCCAATATGTAAGAGACAAGACCTATTCTTTTTTCAGTGACCTGGACTCAACACCCCCTATTCACCGCACAAGAATATATCTGACTAGTAAGAATCTTCAAACCTATGTATTGATATCTCTCTGTAAGTGAGTCAAGGGGGTGTAAAGCGGCATAAACACAGCCGTGAAAAGCAGCTAAACCCCATTATAAAAATAAATTACTTTACAAAACCCATGAAACAAAGACAGTGAAAGAGAGAGAAATTCTTACAAAATTCGTTCAGGGGCTATGATGCAACCTGGATTGACCATATCTAGACCCACAGCTGATTGAGACATAAGGGTGGACACTCTTGGGGCTGAGAGGTACGGTGAGGTTGGGTGAGCCAACACAGACCCTTTCAAGTAATACTGCATGGTACCCATCCCACGGGTCCCAAATCTCCAGGTTCAAGGCCATCTTCCTACATCGAAAACAGGCATGAGAAACCCAGAAGATGGTACACCGTGTGATCGGGAAAGGTTTCTAAAACGCACCTCATTTCTCATCTCCTTGGCTCGGGTTCGCCATTCCAGCCGATTTACTAGCCATCTCCCTCCTTGGAGGATCAGCACCTTTAACCTCCTGTTCCGTACAGGTTGCAATTTGTCCTGAGGATGAACGGAAAGAGGGGGAACCAATGAGAGACTAGCTCTAGGTGTTGGGACAGGCACAGGTCACTCTATTTTCCCATCAGGAAGAAAAATTAAGCACAAGCTCAGCCTGCCCCCCAGAACCAGAAGAGGGCCTGAAGCAATCCTGCGCTTTTGCGGCCCGCTCCCAAAAAAGCGAGTTGAAAAATGGAGCTCAGGGGCACTGCAATTTACAAACCTGCAGAGTTTTAAATGATAACTCTCGTCCACAAATATATTAAGGGAAGGCAACGAAGAGGCTTTGAAAGCAAGGCAGAATTGCAGGAAACAGATTTCAGGAGGTAGATTCGAATCGCCTTGAAAGCACATGAAAAGCGGCAAAACGTGGACAATGATGCCCTTGGCCAAAAAGGGCGTATGCGTTTTTTCCTGAATATATTCAGGAAAAAACGCATACGCCCTTTCTGGCCAACCAAGCAACCTGGAAAGGCAAATCAGCGCTCCAAAGAAGTCTCGCTTCCCAGCGGGCAAAAGGGCCATGCGGAAAAAAGTGTCCAAACCAGAAATGCAGGACCGGCCATGGAGAAATGGGACCCTTGCTACGCTGATGGGTGGGATGTAAATTGCAAACAGCCACTCTGGAGAAGTGTACGGTGTGTTCTGAAACATCTAAAAAACACAGCTTGGAGAGCATAGGGCACTTCCACTCATGGGCGAATAAATTGGGAAAACTAAAAATCAGCAAGACACAGGCACCCCAAAGTTTAGGGCTGCTCTGTTGACAAGAACCCCCACTTCATTACACCTTAAATATCCTAGGAAAGAGAAAAATTGATAAAGAAGTTGGGGTCCTCATGTACAATGGAATATCACTCAGCCATGAAATCAACGTCATAAGGCTAGTAGCAGCACGATGAGTGGATTTAGGTACGACGATTCTAAGTGAAATAAGTCACACAGAAAAAGACACTTATCATAAGATATCACTTAGAGAGGGAATGTAAAAACCGCTACACTTGAACTGAATTACAAAACAGAACAGAGTCACACGTTTAGAAAACACACTATGGCTGCTGAACGGGAAAGGTGAGGTGGGGTGATGCATAAAACAAGGGTTTCAAATTAGCTCCGATATCGTTCCATAAACCCAATATGTAAGAGACAAGACCTATTCCTTTTTCAGTGACCTGGACTCAACACCCCCTATTCACCGCACAAGAATATATCTGACTAGTAAGAATCTTCAAACCTATGTATTGATATCTCTCTGTAAGTGAGTCAAGGGGGGTGTAAAGCGGCATAAACACAGCCGTGAAAAGCAGCTAAACCCCATTATAAAAATAAATTACTTTACAAAACCCGTGAAACAAAGACAGTGAAAGAGAGAGAAATTCTTACAAAATTCGTTCAGGGGCTGTGATGCAACCTGGATTGACCATATCTAGACCCACAGCTGATTGAGACATAAGGGTGGACACTCTTGGGGCTGAGAGGTACGGTGAGGTTGGGTGAGCCAACACAGACCCTTTCAAGTAATACTGCATGGTACCCATCCCACGGGTCCCAAATCTCCAAGTTCAAGGCCATCTTCCTACATCGAAAACAGGCATGAGAAACCCAGAAGATGGTACACCGTGTGATCGGGAAAGGTTTCTAAAACGCACCTCATTTCTCATCTCCTTGGCTCGGGTTCGCCATTCCAGCCGATTTACTAGCCATCTCCCTCCTTGGAGGATCAGCACCTTTAACCTCCTGTTCCGTACAGGTTGCAATTTGTCCTGAGGATGAACGGGAAGAGGGGGAACCAATGAGAGACTAGCTCTAGGGGTTGGGACAGGCACAGGTCACTCTATTTTCCCATCAGGAAGAAAAATTAAGCACAAGCTCAGCCTGCCCCCCAGAACCAGAAGAGGGCCTGAAGCAATCCTGCGCTTTTGCGGCCGGCTCCCAAAAAAGCGAGTTGAAAAATGGAGCTCAGGGGCACTGCAATTTAAAAACCTGCAGAGTTTTAAATGATAACTCTCGTCCACAAATATATTAAGGGAAGGCAACGAAGAGGCTTTGAAAGCAAGGCAGAATTGCAGGAAACAGATTTCAGGAGGTAGATTCGAATCGCCTTGAAAGCACATGAAAAGCGGCAAAACGTGGACAATGATGCCCTTGGCCAAAAAGGGCGTATGCGTTTTTTCCTGAATATATTCAGGAAAAAACGCATACGCCCTTTCTGGCCAACCAAGCAACCTGGAAAGGCAAATCAGCGCTCCAAAGAAGTCTCGCTTCCCAGCGGGCAAAAGGGCCATGCGGAAAAAAGTGTCCAAACCAGAAATGCAGGACCGGCCATGGAGAAATGGGAGCCTTGCTATGCTGATGGGTGGGATGTAAATTGCAAACAGCCACTCTGGAGAAGTGTACGGTGTGTCCTGAATCATCTAAAAAACATAGCTTGGAGCGCATAGGGCACTTCCAGTCATGGGCGTATAAATTGGGAAAACTAAAAATCAGCAAGACACAGGCGCCCCAAAGTTTAGGGCTGCTCTGTTGACAAGAACCCCCACTTCATTACACCTTAAATATCCTAGGAAAGAGAAAAATGGATAAAGAAGTTGTGGTCCTCATGTACAATGGAATATCACTCAGCCATGAAATCAACGTCATAAGGCTAGTAGCAGCACGAAGAGTGGATTTAGGTACGACGATTCTAAGTGAAATAAGTCACACAGAAAAAGACACTTATCATAAGATATCACTTAGAGAGGGAATGTAAAAACCGCTACACTTGAACTGAATTACAAAACAGAACAGAGTCACACGTTTAGAAAACACACTATGGCTGCTGAACGGGAAAGGTGAGGTTGGGTGATGCATAAAACAAGGGTTTCAAATTAGCTCCGATACCGTTCCATAAACCCAATATGTAAGAGACAAGACCTATTCCTTTTTCAGTGACCTGGACTCAACACCCCCTATTCACCGCACAAGAATATATCTGACTAGTAAGAATCTTCAAACCTATGTATTGATATCGCTCTGTAAGTGAGTCAAGGGGGTGTAAAGCGGCATAAACACAGCCGTGAAAAGCAGCTAAACCCCATTATAAAAATAAATTACTTTTAAAAACCAGTGAAACAAAGACAGTGAAAGAGAGAGAAATTCTTACAAAATTCGTTCAGGGACTGTGATGCAACCTGGATTGACCATATCTAGACCCACAGCTGATTGAGACATAAGGGTGGACACTCTTGGGGCTGAGAGGTTCGGTGAGGTTGGGTGAGCCAACGCAGACCCTTTCAAGTAATACTGCAGGGTACCCATCCCATGGGTCCCAAATCTCCAGGTTCAAGGGCATCTTCCTACATCGAAAACATGCATGAGAAACCCAGAAGATGGTACACCGTGTGATCGGGAAAGGTTTCTAAAACGCACCTCATTTCTCATCTCCTTTGCTCCGGTTCGCCATTCCAGCCGATTTACTAGCCATCTCCCTCCTTGGAGAATCAGCACCTTTAACCTCCTGTTCCGTACAGGTTGCAATTTGTCCTGAGGATGAACGGGAAGAGGGGGAACCAATGAGAGACTAGCTCTAGGTGTTGGGACAGGCACAGGTCACTCTATTTTCCCATCAGGAAGAAGAATTAAGCACAAGCTCAGCCTGCCCCCCAGAACCAGAAGAGGGCCTGAAGCAATCCTGCGCTTTTGCGGCCCGCTCCCAAAAAAGCGAGGTGAAAAATGGAGGTCAGGGGCACTGCAATTCACAAACCTGCAGAGTTTTAAATGATAACTCTCGTCCACAAATATATTAAGGGAAGGCAATGAAGAGGCTTTGAAAGCAAGGCAGAATTGCAGGAAACAGATTTCAGGAGGCAGATTCGAATCGCCTTGAAAGCACATGAAAAGCGGCAAAACGTGGACAATGATGCCCTTGGCCAAAAAGGGCGTATGCGTTTTTTCCTGAATGTATTCAGGAAAAAACGCATACGCCCTTTTTGGCCAACCAAGCAACCTGGAAAGGAAAATTAGCGCTCCAAAGAAGTCTCGCTTCCCAGCGGGCAAATGGGCCATGAGGAAAAAAGTGTCCAAACCAGAAATGTAGGACCGGCCATGGAGAAATGGGAGCCTTGCTATGCTGATGGGTGTGATGTAAATTGCAAACAGCCACTCTGGAGAAGTGTACGGTGTGTCCTGAATCATCTAAAAAACATAGCTTGGAGCGCATAGGGCACTTCCACTCATGGGCGTATAAATTGGGAAAACTAAAAATCAGCAAGACACAGGCACCCCAAAGTTTAGGGCTGCTCTGTTGACAAGAACCCCCACTTCATTACACCTTAAATATCCTAGGAAAGAGAAAAATGGATAAAGAAGTTGTGGTCCTCATGTACAATGGAATATCACTCAGCCATGAAATCAACGTCATAAGGCTAGTAGCAGCACGATGAGTGGATTTAGGTACGACGATTCTAAGTGAAATAAGTCACACAGAAAAAGACACTTATCATAAGATATCACTTAGAGAGGGAATGTAAAAACCGCTACACTTGAACTGAATTACAAAACAGAACAGAGTCACACGTTTAGAAAACACACTATGGCTGCTGAACGGGAAAGGTGAGGTGGGGTGATGCATAAAACAAGGGTTTCAAATTAGCTCCGATACCGTTCCATAAACCCAATATGTAAGAGACAAGACCTATTCTTTTTTCAGTGACCTGGACTCAACACCCCCTATTCACCGCACAAGAATATATCTGACTAGTAAGAATCTTCAAACCTATGTATTGATATCTCTCTGTAAGTGAGTCAAGGGGGTGTAAAGCGGCATAAACAGAGCCGTGAAAAGCAGCTAAACCCCATTATAAAAATAAATTACTTTACAAAACCCATGAAACAAAGACAGTGAAAGAGAGAGAAATTCTTACAAAATTCGTTCAGGGGCTATGATGCAACCTGGATTGACCATATCTAGACCCACAGCTGATTGAGACATAAGGGTGGACACTCTTGGGGCTGAGAGGTACGGTGAGGTTGGGTGAGCCAACACAGACCCTTTCAAGTAATACTGCATGGTACCCATCCCATGGGTCCCAAATCTCCAGGTTCAAGGGCATCTTCCTACATCGAAAACAGGCATGAGAAACCCAGAAGATGGTACACCGTGTGATCGGGAAAGGTTTCTAAAACGCACCTCATTTCTCATCTCCTTTTGCTCAGGTTCGCCATTCCAGCCGATTTACTAGCCATCTCCCTCCTTGGAGAATCAGCACCTTTAACCTCCTGTTCCGTACAGGTTGCAATTTGTCCTGAGGATGAACGGGAAGAGGGGGAACCAATGAGAGACTAGCTCTAGGTGTTGGGACAGGCACAGGTCACTCTATTTTCCCATCAGGAAGAAAAATTAAGCACAAGCTCAGCCTGCCCCCCAGAACCAGAAGGGGGCCTGAAGCAATCCTGCGCTTTTGCGGCCCGCTCCCAAAAAAGCGAGGTGAAAAATGGAGGTCAGGGGCACTGCAATTCACAAACCTGCAGAGTTTTAAATGATACCTCTCGTCCACAAATATATTAAGGGAAGGCAACGAAGAGGCTTTGAAAGCAAGGCAGAATTGCAGGAAACAGATTTCAGGAGGTAGATTCGAATCGCCTTGAAAGCACATGAAAAGCGGCAAAACGTGGACAATGATGCCCTTGGCCAAAAAGGGCGTATGCGTTTTTTCCTGAATATATTCAGGAAAAAACGCATACGCCCTTTCTGGCCAACCAAGCAACCTGGAAAGGCAAATCAGCGCTCCAAAGAAGTCTCGCTTCCCAGCGGGCAAAAGGGCCATGCGGAAAAAAGTGTCCAAACCAGAAATGCAGGACCGGCCATGGAGAAATGGGACCCTTGCTACGCTGATGGGTGGGATGTAAATTGCAAACAGCCACTCTGGAGAAGTGTACGGTGTGTTCTGAAACATCTAAAAAACACAGCTTGGAGAGCATAGGGCACTTCCACTCATGGGCGAATAAATTGGGAAAACTAAAAATCAGCAAGACACAGGCACCCCAAAGTTTAGGGCTGCTCTGTTGACAAGAACCCCCACTTCATTACACCTTAAATATCCTAGGAAAGAGAAAAATTGATAAAGAAGTTGGGGTCCTCATGTACAATGGAATATCACTCAGCCATGAAATCAACGTCATAAGGCTAGTAGCAGCACGATGAGTGGATTTAGGTACGACGATTCTAAGTGAAATAAGTCACACAGAAAAAGACACTTATCATAAGATATCACTTAGAGAGGGAATGTAAAAACCGCTACACTTGAACTGAATTACAAAACAGAACAGAGTCACACGTTTAGAAAACACACTATGGCTGCTGAACGGGAAAGGTGAGGTTGGGTGATGCATAAAACAAGGGTTTCAAATTAGCTCCGATACCGTTCCATAAACCCAATATGTAAGAGACAAGACCTATTCCTTTTTCAGTGACCTGGACTCAACACCCCCTATTCACCGCACAACAATATATCTGACTAGTAAGAATCTTCAAACCTATGTATTGATATCTCTCTGTAAGTGAGTCAAGGGGGTGTAAAGCGGCATAAACACAGCCGTGAAAAGCAGCTAAACCCCATTATAAAAATAAATTACTTTACAAAACCCGTGAAACAAAGACAGTGAAAGAGAGAGAAATTCTTACAAAATTCGTTCAGGGGCTGTGATGCAACCTGGATTGACCATATCTAGACCCACAGCTGATTGAGACATAAGGGTGGACACTCTTGGGGCTGAGAGGTACGGTGAGGTTGGGTGAGCCAACACAGACCCTTTCAAGTAATACTGCATGGTACCCATCCCACGGGTCCCAAATCTCCAGGTTCAAGGCCATCTTCCTACATCGAAAACAGGCATGAGAAACCCAGAAGATGGTACACCGTGTGATCGGGAAAGGTTTCTAAAACGCACCTCATTTCTCATCTCCTTGGCTCGGGTTCGCCATTCCAGCCGATTTACTAGCCATCTCCCTACTTGGAGAATCAGCACCTTTAACCTCCTGTTCCGTACAGGTTGCAATTTGTCCTGAGGATGAACGGGAAGAGGGGGAACCAATGAGAGACTAGCTCTAGGTGTTGGGACAGGCACAGGTCACTCTATTTTCCCATCAGGAAGAAGAATTAAGCACAAGCTCAGCCTGCCCCCCAGAACCAGAAGAGGGCTTGAAGCAATCCTGCGCTTTTGCGGCCCGCTCCCAAAAAAGCGAGTTGAAAAATGGAGCTCAGGGGCACTGCAATTCACAAACCTGTAGAGTTTTAAATGATAACTCTCGTCCACAAATATATTAAGGGAAGGCAACGAAGAGGCTTTGAAAGCAAGGCAGAATTGCAGGAAACAGATTTCAGGAGGCAGATTCGAATCGCCTTGAAAGCACATGAAAAGCGGCAAAACGTGGACAATGATGCCCTTGGCCAAAAAGGGCGTATGCGTTTTTTCCTGAATATATTCAGGAAAAAACGCATACGCCCTTTTTGGCCAACCAAGCAACCTGGAAAGGCAAATTAGCGCTCCAAAGAAGTCTCGCTTCCCAGCGGGCAAAAGGGCCATGCGGAAAAAAGTGTCCAAACCACAAATGCAGGACCGGCCATGGAGAAATGGGAGCCTTGCTATGCTGATGGGTGGGATGTAAATTGCAAACAGCCACTCTGGAGAAGTGTACGGTGTGTCCTGAATCATCTAAAAAACATAGCTTGGAGCGCATAGGGCACTTCCACTCATGGGCGTATAAATTGGGAAAACTAAAAATCAGCAAGACACAGGCACCCCAAAGTTTAGGGCTGCTCTGTTGACAAGAACCCCCACTTCATTACACCTTAAATATCCTAGGAAAGAGAAAAATGGATAAAGAAGTTGTGGTCCTCATGTACAATGGAATATCACTCAGCCATGAAATCAACGTCATAAGGCTAGTAGCAGCACGATGAGTGGATTTAGGTACGACGATTCTAAGTGAAATAAGTCACACAGAAAAAGACACTTATCATAAGATATCACTTAGAGAGGGAATGTAAAAACCGCTACACTTGAACTGAATTACAAAACAGAACAGAGTCACACGTTTAGAAAACACACTATGGCTGCTGAACGGGAAAGGTGAGGTGGGGTGATGCATAAAACAAGGGTTTCAAATTAGCTCCGATATCGTTCCATAAACCCAATATGTAAGAGACAAGACCTATTCCTTTTTCAGTGACCTGGACTCAACACCCCCTATTCACCGCACAAGAATATATCTGACTAGTAAGAATCTTCAAACCTATGTATTGATATCTCTCTGTAAGTGAGTCAAGGGGGTGTAAAGCGGCATAAACACAGCCGTGAAAAGCAGCTAAACCCCATTATAAAAATAAATTACTTTACAAAACCCGTGAAACAAAGACAGTGAAAGAGAGAGAAATTCTTACAAAATTCGTTCAGGGGCTGTGATGCAACCTGGATTGACCATATCTAGACCCACAGCTGATTGAGACATAAGGGTGGACACTCTTGGGGCTGAGAGGTACGGTGAGGTTGGGTGAGCCAACACAGACCCTTTCAAGTAATACTGCATGGTACCCATCCCACGGGTCCCAAATCTCCAGGTTCAAGGCCATCTTCCTACATCGAAAACAGGCATGAGAAACCCAGAAGATGGTACACCGTGTGATCGGGAAAGGTTTCTAAAACGCACCTCATTTCTCATCTCCTTGGCTCGGGTTCGCCATTCCAGCCGATTTACTAGCCATCTCCCTCCTTGGAGGATCAGCACCTTTAACCTCCTGTTCCGTACAGGTTGCAATTTGTCCTGAGGATGAACGGGAAGAGGGGGAACCAATGAGAGACTAGCTCTAGGGGTTGGGACAGGCACAGGTCACTCTATTTTCCCATCAGGAAGAAAAATTAAGCACAAGCTCAGCCTGCCCCCCAGAACCAGAAGAGGGCCTGAAGCAATCCTGCGCTTTTGCGGCCCGCTCCCAAAAAAGCGAGTTTAAAAATGGAGCTCAGGGGCACTGCAATTTACAAACCTGCAGAGTTTTAAATGATAACTCTCGTCCACAAATATATTAAGGGAAGGCAACGAAGAGGCTTTGAAAGCAAGGCAGAATTGCAGGAAACAGATTTCAGGAGGTAGATTCGAATCGCCTTGAAAGCACATGAAAAGCGGCAAAACGTGGACAATGATGCCCTTGGCCAAAAAGGGCGTATGCGTTTTTTCCTGAATATATTCAGGAAAAAACGCATACGCCCTTCCTGGCCAACCAAGCAACCTGGAAAGGCAAATCAGCGCTCCAAAGAAGTCTCGCTTCCCAGCGGGCAAAAGGGCCATGCGGAAAAAAGTGTCCAAACCAGAAATGCAGGACCGGCCATGGAGAAATGGGAGCCTTGCTATGCTGATGGGTGGGATGTAAATTGCAAACAGCCACTCTGGAGAAGTGTACGGTGTGTCCTGAATCATCTAAAAAACATAGCTTGGAGCGCATAGGGCACTTCCAGTCATGGGCGTATAAATTGGGAAAACTAAAAATCAGCAAGACACAGGCGCCCCAAAGTTTAGGGCTGCTCTGTTGACAAGAACCCCCACTTCATTACACCTTAAATATCCTAGGAAAGAGAAAAATGGATAAAGAAGTTGTGGTCCTCATGTACAATGGAATATCACTCAGCCATGAAATCAACGTCATAAGGCTAGTAGCAGCACGATGAGTGGATTTAGGTACGACGATTCTAAGTGAAATAAGTCACACAGAAAAAGACACTTATCATAAGATATCACTTAGAGAGGGAATGTAAAAACCGCTACACTTGAACTGAATTACAAAACAGAACAGAGTCACACGTTTAGAAAACACACTATGGCTGCTGAACGGGAAAGGTGAGGTGGGGTGATGCATAAAACAAGGGTTTCAAATTAGCTCCGATACCGTTCCATAAACCCAATATGTAAGAGACAAGACCTATTCCTTTTTCAGTGACCTGGACTCAACACCCCCTATTCACCGCACAAGAATATATCTGACTAGTAAGAATCTTCAAACCTATGTATTGATATCTCTCTGTAAGTGAGTCAAGGGGGTGTAAAGCGGCATAAACAGAGCCGTGAAAAGCAGCTAAACCCCATTATAAAAATAAATTACTTTACAAAACCCGTGAAACAAAGACAGTGAAAGAGAGAGAAATTCTTACAAAATTCGTTCAGGGGCTGTGATGCAACCTGGATTGACCATATCTAGACCCACAGCTGATTGAGACATAAGGGTGGACACTCTTGGGGCTGAGAGTTACGGTGAGGTTGGTTGAGCCAACACAGACCCTTTCAAGTAATACTGCATGGTACCCATCCCACGGGTCCCAAATCTCCAGGTTCAAGGCCATCTTCCTACATCGAAAACAGGCATGAGAAACCCAGAAGATGGTACACCGTGTGATCGGGAAAGGTTTCTAAAACGCACCTCATTTCTCATCTCCTTGGCTCGGGTTCGCCATTCCAGCCGATTTACTAGCCATCTCCCTCCTTGGAGAATCAGCACCTTTAACCTCCTGTTCCGTACAGGTTGCAATTTGTCCTGAGGATGAACGGGAAGAGGGGGAACCAATGAGAGACTAGCTCTAGGTGTTGGGACAGGCACAGGTCACTCTATTTTCCCATCAGGAAGAAGAATTAAGCACAAGCTCAGCCTGCCCCCCAGAACCAGAAGAGGGCCTGAAGCAATCCTGCGCTTTTGCGGCCCGCTCCCAAAAAAGCGAGTTGAAAAATGGAGCTCAGGGGCACTGCAATTCACAAACCTGCAGAGTTTTAAATGATAACTCTCGTCCACAAATATATTAAGGGAAGGCAACGAAGAGGCTTTGAAAGCAAGGCAGAATTGCAGGAAACAGATTTCAGGAGGTAGATTCGAATCGCCTTGAAAGCACATGAAAAGCGGCAAAACCTGGACAATGATGCCCTTGGCCAAAAAGGGCGTATGCGTTTTTTCCTGAATATATTCAGGAAAAAACGCATACGCCCTTTCTGGCCAACCAAGCAACCTGGAAAGGCAAATCAGCGCTCCAAAGAAGTCTCGCTTCCCAGCGGGCAAAAGGGCCATGCGGAAAAAAGTGTCCAAACCAGAAATGCAGGACCGGCCATGGAGAAATGGGAGCCTTGCTACGCTGATGGGTGGGATGTAAATTGCCAACAGCCACTCTGGAGAAGTGTACGGTGTGTTCTGAAACATCTAAAAAACACAGCTTGGAGAGCATAGGGCACTTCCACTCATGGGCGTATAAATTGGGAAAACTAAAAATCAGCAAGACACAGGCACCCCAAAGTTTAGGGCTGCTCTGTTGACAGGAACCCCCACTTCATTACACCTTAAATATCCTAGGAAAGAGAAAAATGGATAAAGAAGTTGTGGTCCTCATGTACAATGGAATATCACTCAGCCATGAAATCAACGTCATAAGGCTAGTAGCAGCACGATGAGTGGATTTAGGTACGACGATTCTAAGTGAAATAAGTCACACAGAAAAAGACACTTACCATAAGATATCACTTATAGAGGGAATGTAAAAACCGCTACACTTGAACTGAATTGCAAAACAGAACAGAGTCACACGTTTAGAAAACACACTATGGCTGCTGAACGGGAAAGGTGAGGTGGGGTGATGCATAAAACAAGGGTTTCAAATTAGCTCTGATACCCTTCCACAAACCCAATATGTAACAGACAAGACCTATTCCTTTTTCACTGAACTGGACTCAACACCCCCTATTCACCGCACAAGAATATATCTGACTAGTAAGAATCTTCAAACCTATGTATTGATATCTCTCTGTAAGTGAGTCAAGGGGGTGTAAAGCGGCATAAACACAGCCATGAAAAGCAGCTAAACCCCATTATAAAAATAAATTACTTTTAAAAACCAGTGAAACAAAGACAGTGAAAGAGAGAGAAATTCTTACAAAATTCGTTCAGGGACTGTGATGCAACCTGGATTGACCATATCTAGACCCACAGCTGATTGAGACATAAGGGTGGACACTCTTGGGGCTGAGAGGTTCGGTGAGGTTGGGTGAGGCAAAGCAGACCCTTTCAAGTAATACTGCAGGGTACCCATCCCATGGGTCCCAAATCTCCAGGTTCAAGGGCATTTTCCTACATCGAAAACATGCATGAGAAACACAGAAGATGGTACACCGTGTGATCGGGATAGGTTTCTAAAACGCACCTCATTTCTCATCTCCTTGTGCTCGGGTTCGCCATTGCAGCCGATTTACTAGCCATCTCCCTCCTTGGAGAATCAGCACCTTTAACCTCCTGTTCCGTACAGGTTGCAAATTGTCCTGAGGATGAACGGGAAGAGGGGGAACCAATGAGAGACTAGCTCTAGGTGTTGGGACAGGCACAGGTCACTCTATTTTCCCATCAGGAAGAAGAATTAAGCACAAGCTCAGCCTGCCCCCCAGAACCAGAAGAGGGCTTGAAGCAATCCTGCGCTTTTGCGGCCCGCTCCCAAAAAAGCGAGTTGAAAAATGGAGCTCAGGGGCACTGCAATTCACAAACCTGCAGAGTTTTAAATGATAACTCTCGTCCACAAATATATTAAGGGAAGGCAACGAAGAGGCTTTGAAAGCAAGGCAGAATTGCAGGAAACAGATTTCAGGAGGCAGATTCGAATCGCCTTGAAAGCACATGAAAAGCGGCAAAACGTGGACAATGATGCCCTTGGCCAAAAAGGGCGTATGCATTTTTTCCTGAATATATTCAGGAAAAAACGCATACGCCCTTTTTGGCCAACCAAGCAACCTGGAAAGGCAAATCAGCGCTCCAAAGAAGTCTCGCTTCCCAGCGGGCAAATGGGCCATGCGGAAAAAAGTGTCCAAACCAGAAATGCAGGACCGGCCATGGAGAAATGGGAGCCTTGCTATGCTGATGGGTGGTATGTAAATTGCAAACAGCCACTCTGGAGAAGTGTACGGTGTGTCCTGAATCATCTAAAAAACATAGCTTGGAGCGCATAGGGCACTTCCACTCATGGGCGTATAAATTGGGAAAACTAAAAATCAGCAAGACACAGGCGCCCCAAAGTTTAGGGCTGCTCTGTTGACAAGAACCCCCACTTCATTACACCTTAAATATCCTAGGAAAGAGAAAAATGGATAAAGAAGTTGTGGTCCTCATGTACAATGGAATATCACTCAGCCATGAAATCAACGTCATAAGGCTAGTAGCAGCACGATGAGTGGATTTAGGTACGACGATTCTAAGTGAAATAAGTCACACAGAAAAAGACACTTATCATAAGATATCACTTAGAGAGGGAATGTAAAAACCGCTACACTTGAACTGAATTACAAAACAGAACAGAGTCACACGTTTAGAAAACACACTATGGCTGCTGAACGGGAAAGGTGAGGTGGGGTGATGCATAAAACAAGGGTTTCAAATTAGCTCCGATACCGTTCCATAAACCCAATATGTAAGAGACAAGACCTATTCCTTTTTCAGTGACCTGGACTCAACACCCCCTATTCACCGCACAAGAATATATCTGACTAGTAAGAATCTTCAAACCTATGTATTGATATCTCTCTGTAAGTGAGTCAAGGGGGTGTAAAGCGGCATAAACACAGCCGTGAAAAGCAGCTAAACCCCATTATAAAAATAAATTACTTTACAAAACCCGTGAAACAAAGACAGTGAAAGAGAGAGAAATTCTTACAAAATTCGTTCAGGGGCTGTGATGCAACCTGGATTGACCATATCTAGACCCACAGCTGATTGAGACATAAGGGTGGACACTCTTGGGGCTGAGAGGTACGGTGAGGTTGGGTGAGCCAACACAGACCCTTTCAAGTAATACTGCATGGTACCCATCCCACGGGTCCCAAATCTCCAGGTTCAAGGCCATCTTCCTACATCGAAAACAGGCATGAGAAACCCAGAAGATGGTACACCGTGTGATCGGGAAAGGTTTCTAAAACGCACCTCATTTCTCATCTCCTTGGCTCGGGTTCGCCATTCCAGCCGATTTACTAGCCATCTCCCTCCTTGGAGAATCAGCATCTTTAACCTCCTGTTCCGTACAGGTTGCAATTTGTCCTGAGGATGAACGGGAAGAGGGGGAACCAATGAGAGACTAGCTCTAGGTGTTGGGACAGGCACAGGTCACTCTATTTTCCCATCAGGAAGAAGAATTAAGCACAAGCTCAGCCTGCCCCCCAGAACCAGAAGAGGGCTTGAAGCAATCCTGCGCTTTTGCGGCCCGCTCCCAAAAAAGCGAGTTGAAAAATGGAGCTCAGGGGCACTGCAATTCACAAACCTGCAGAGTTTTAAATGATAACTCTCGTCCACAAATATATTAAGGGAAGGCAACGAAGAGGCTTTGAAAGCAAGGCAGAATTGCAGGAAACAGATTTCAGGAGGCAGATTCGAATCGCCTTGAAAGCACATGAAAAGCGGCAAAACGTGGACAATGATGCCCTTGGCCAAAAAGGGCGTATGCATTTTTTCCTGAATATATTCAGGAAAAAACGCATACGCCCTTTTTGGCCAACCAAGCAACCTGGAAAGGCAAATCAGCGCTCCAAAGAAGTCTCGCTTCCCAGCGGGCAAATGGGCCATGCGGAAAAAAGTGTCCAAACCAGAAATGCAGGACCGGCCATGGAGAAATGGGAGCCTTGCTATGCTGATGGGTGGTATGTAAATTGCAAACAGCCACTCTGGAGAAGTGTACGGTGTGTCCTGAATCATCTAAAAAACATAGCTTGGAGCGCATAGGGCACTTACACTCATGGGCGTATAAATTGGGAAAACTAAAAATCAGCAAGACACAGGCGCCCCAAAGTTTAGGGCTGCTCTGTTGACAAGAACCCCCACTTCATTACACCTTAAATATCCTAGGAAAGAGAAAAATGGATAAAGAAGTTGTGGTCCTCATGTACAATGGAATATCACTCAGCCATGAAATCAACGTCATAAGGCTAGTAGCAGCACGATGAGTGGATTTAGGTACGACGATTCTAAGTGAAATAAGTCACACAGAAAAAGACACTTATCATAAGATATCACTTAGAGAGGGAATGTAAAAACCGCTACACTTGAACTGAATTACAAAACAGAACAGAGTCACACGTTTAGAAAACACACTATGGCTGCTGAACGGGAAAGGTGAGGTTGGGTGATGCATAAAACAAGGGTTTCAAATTAGCTCCGATACCGTTCCATAAACCCAATATGTAAGAGACAAGACCTATTCCTTTTTCAGTGACCTGGACTCAACACCCCCTATTCACCGCACAAGAATATATCTGACTAGTAAGAATCTTCAAACCTATGTATTGATATCTCTCTGTAAGTGAGTCAAGGGGGTGTAAAGCGGCATAAACACAGCCGTGAAAAGCAGCTAAACCCCATTATAAAAATAAATTACTTTACAAAACCCGTGAAACAAAGACAGTGAAAGAGAGAGAAATTTTTACAAAATTCGTTCAGGGGCTGTGATGCAACCTGGATTGACCATATCTAGACCCACAGCTGATTGAGACATAAGGGTGGACACTCTTGGGGCTGAGAGGTACGGTGAGGTTGGGTGAGCCAACACAGACCCTTTCAAGTAATACTGCATGGTACCCATCCCACGGGTCCCAAATCTCCAGGTTCAAGGCCATCTTCCTACATCGAAAACAGGCATGAGAAACCCAGAAGATGGTACACCGTGTGATCGGGAAAGGTTTCTAAAACGCACCTCATTTCTCATCTCCTTGGCTCGGGTTCGCCATTCCAGCCGATTTACTAGCCATCTCCCTACTTGGAGAATCAGCATCTTTAACCTCCTGTTCCGTACAGGTTGCAATTTGTCCTGAGGATGAACGGGAAGAGGGGGAACCAATGAGAGACTAGCTCTAGGTGTTGGGACAGGCACAGGTCACTCTATTTTCCCATCAGGAAGAAGAATTAAGCACAAGCTCAGCCTGCCCCCCAGAACCAGAAGAGGGCTTGAAGCAATCCTGCGCTTTTGCGGCCCACTCCCAAAAAAGCGAGTTGAAAAATGGAGCTCAGGGGCACTGCAATTCACAAACCTGCAGAGTTTTAAATGATAACTCTCGTCCACAAATATATTAAGGGAAGGCAACGAAGAGGCTTTGAAAGCAAGGCAGAATTGCAGGAAACAGATTTCAGGAGGCAGATTCGAATCGCCTTGAAAGCACATGAAAAGCGGCAAAACGTGGACAATGATGCCCTTGGCCAAAAAGGGCGTATGCGTTTTTTCCTGAATATATTCAGGAAAAAACGCATACGCCCTTTTTGGCCAACCAAGCAACCTGGAAAGGCAAATTAGCGCTCCAAAGAAGTCTCGCTTCCCAGCGGGCAAAAGGGCCATGCGGAAAAAAGTGTCCAAACCACAAATGCAGGACCGGCCATGGAGAAATGGGAGCCTTGCTATGCTGATGGGTGGGATGTAAATTGCAAACAGCCACTCTGGAGAAGTGTACGGTGTGTCCTGAATCATCTAAAAAACATAGCTTGGAGCGCATAGGGCACTTCCACTCATGGGCGTATAAATTGGGAAAACTAAAAATCAGCAAGACACAGGCACCCCAAAGTTTAGGGCTGCTCTGTTGACAAGAACCCCCACTTCATTACACCTTAAATATCCTAGGAAAGAGAAAAATGGATAAAGAAGTTGTGGTCCTCATGTACAATGGAATATCACTCAGCCATGAAATCAACGTCATAAGGCTAGTAGCAGCACGATGAGTGGATTTAGGTACGACGATTCTAAGTGAAATAAGTCACACAGAAAAAGACACTTATCATAAGATATCACTTAGAGAGGGAATGTAAAAACCGCTACACTTGAACTGAATTACAAAACAGAACAGAGTCACACGTTTAGAAAACACACTATGGCTGCTGAACGGGAAAGGTGAGGTGGGGTGATGCATAAAACAAGGGTTTCAAATTAGCTCCGATATCGTTCCATAAACCCAATATGTAAGAGACAAGACCTATTCCTTTTTCAGTGACCTGGACTCAACACCCCCTATTCACCGCACAAGAATATATCTGACTAGTAAGAATCTTCAAACCTATGTATTGATATCTCTCTGTAAGTGAGTCAAGGGGGTGTAAAGCGGCATAAACACAGCCGTGAAAAGCAGCTAAACCCCATTATAAAAATAAATTACTTTACAAAACCCGTGAAACAAAGACAGTGAAAGAGAGAGAAATTCTTACAAAATTCGTTCAGGGGCTGTGATGCAACCTGGATTGACCATATCTAGACCCACAGCTGATTGAGACATAAGGGTGGACACTCTTGGGGCTGAGAGGTACGGTGAGGTTGGGTGAGCCAACACAGACCCTTTCAAGTAATACTGCATGGTACCCATCCCACGGGTCCCAAATCTCCAGGTTCAAGGCCATCTTCCTACATCGAAAACAGGCATGAGAAACCCAGAAGATGGTACACCGTGTGATCGGGAAAGGTTTCTAAAATGCACCTCATTTCTCATCTCCTTGGCTCGGGTTCGCCATTCCAGCCGATTTACTAGCCATCTCCCTCCTTGGAGGATCAGCACCTTTAACCTCCTGTTCCGTACAGGTTGCAATTTGTCCTGAGGATGAACGGGAAGAGGGGGAACCAATGAGAGACTAGCTCTAGGGGTTGGGACAGGCACAGGTCACTCTATTTTCCCATCAGGAAGAAAAATTAAGCACAAGCTCAGCCTGCCCCCCAGAACCAGAAGAGGGCCTGAAGCAATCCTGCGCTTTTGCGGCCCGCTCCCAAAAAAGCGAGTTGAAAAATGGAGCTCAGGGGCACTGCAATTTACAAACCTGCAGAGTTTTAAATGATAACTCTCGTCCACAAATATATTAAGGGAAGGCAACGAAGAGGCTTTGAAAGCAAGGCAGAATTGCAGGAAACAGATTTCAGGAGGTAGATTCGAATCGCCTTGAAAGCACATGAAAAGCGGCAAAACGTGGACAATGATGCCCTTGGCCAAAAAGGGCGTATGCGTTTTTTCCTGAATATATTCAGGAAAAAACGCATACGCCCTTTCTGGCCAACCAAGCAACCTGGAAAGGCAAATCAGCGCTCCAAAGAAGTCTCGCTTCCCAGCGGGCAAAAGGGCCATGCGGAAAAAAGTGTCCAAACCAGAAATGCAGGACCGGCCATGGAGAAATGGGAGCCTTGCTATGCTGATGGGTGGGAAGTAAATTGCAAACAGCCACTCTGGAGAAGTGTACGGTGTGTCCTGAATCATCTAAAAAACATAGCTTGGAGCGCATAGGGCACTTCCAGTCATGGGCGTATAAATTGGGAAAACTAAAAATCAGCAAGACACAGGCGCCCCAAAGTTTAGGGCTGCTCTGTTGACAAGAACCCCCACTTCATTACACCTTAAATATCCTAGGAAAGAGAAAAATGGATAAAGAAGTTGTGGTCCTCATGTACAATGGAATATCACTCAGCCATGAAATCAACGTCATAAGGCTAGTAGCAGCACGATGAGTGGATTTAGGTACGACGATTCTAAGTGAAATAAGTCACACAGAAAAAGACACTTATCATAAGATATCACTTAGAGAGGGAATGTAAAAACCGCTACACTTGAACTGAATTACAAAACAGAACAGAGTCACACGTTTAGAAAACACACTATGGCTGCTGAACGGGAAAGGTGAGGTGGGGTGATGCATAAAACAAGGGTTTCAAATTAGCTCCGATACCGTTCCATAAACCCAATATGTAAGAGACAAGACCTATTCCTTTTTCAGTGACCTGGACTCAACACCCCCTATTCACCGCACAAGAATATATCTGACTAGTAAGAATCTTCAAACCTATGTATTGATATCTCTCTGTAAGTGAGTCAAGGGGGTGTAAAGCGGCATAAACACAGCCGTGAAAAGCAGCTAAACCCCATTATAAAAATAAATTACTTTACAAAACCCGTGAAACAAAGACAGTGAAAGAGAGAGAAATTCTTACAAAATTCGTTCAGGGGCTGTGATGCAACCTGGATTGACCATATCTAGACCCACAGCTGATTGAGACATAAGGGTGGACACTCTTGGGGCTGAGAGGTACGGTGAGGTTGGGTGAGCCAACACAGACCCTTTCAAGTAATACTGCATGGTACCCATCCCACGGGTCCCAAATCTCCAGGTTCAAGGCCATCTTCCTACATCGAAAACAGGCATGAGAAACCCAGAAGATGGTACACCGTGTGATCGGGAAAGGTTTCTAAAACGCACCTCATTTCTCATCTCCTTGGCTCGGGTTCGCCATTCCAGCCGATTTACTAGCCATCTCCCTCCTTGGAGAATCAGCACCTTTAACCTCCTGTTCCGTACAGGTTGCAATTTGTCCTGAGGATGAACGGGAAGAGGGGGAACCAATGAGAGACTAGCTCTAGGGGTTGGGACAGGCACAGGTCACTCTATTTTCCCATCAGGAAGAAGAATTAAGCACAAGCTCAGCCTGCCCCCCAGAACCAGAAGAGGGCCTGAAGCAATCCTGCGCTTTTGCGGCCCGCTCCCAAAAAAGCGAGTTGAAAAATGGAGCTCAGGGGCACTGCAATTCACAAACCTGCAGAGTTTTAAATGATAACTCTCGTCCACAAATATATTAAGGGAAGGCAACGAAGAGGCTTTGAAAGCAAGGCAGAATTGCAGGAAACAGATTTCAGGAGGTAGATTCGAATCGCCTTGAAAGCACATGAAAAGCGGCAAAACCTGGACAATGATGCCCTTGGCCAAAAAGGGGGTATGCGTTTTTTCCTGAATATATTCAGGAAAAAACGCATACGCCCTTTTTGGCCAACCAAGCAACCTGGAAAGGCAAATCAGCGCTCCAAAGAAGTCTCGCTTCCCAGCGGGCAAAAGGGCCATGCGGAAAAAAGTGTCCAAACCAGAAATGCAGGACCGGCCATGGAGAAATGGGGGCCTTGCTACGCTGATGGGTGGGATGTAAATTGCCCACAGCCACTCTGGAGAAGTGTACGGTGTGTTCTGAAACATCTAAAAAACACAGCTTGGAGAGCATAGGGCACTTCCACTCATGGGCGTATAAATTGGGAAAACTAAAAATCAGCAAGACACAGGCACCCCAAAGTTTAGGGCTGCTCTGTTGAGAGGAACCCCCACTTCATTACACATTAAATATCCTAGGAAAGAGAAAAATGGATAAAGAAGTTGTGGTCCTCATGTACAATGGAATATCACTCAGCCATGAAATCAACGTCATAAGGCTAGTAGCAGCACGATGAGTGGATTTAGGTACGACGATTCTAAGTGAAATAAGTCACACAGAAAAAGACACTTACCATAAGATATCACTTATAGAGGGAATGTAAAAACCGCTACACTTGAACTGAATTGCAAAACAGAACAGAGTCACACGTTTAGAAAACACACTATGGCTGCTGAACGGGAAAGGTGAGGTGGGGTGATGCATAAAACAAGGGTTTCAAATTAGCTCTGATACCCTTCCACAAACCCAATATGAAACAGACAAGACCTATTCCTTTTTCACTGAACTGGACTCAACACCCCCTATTCACCGCACAAGAATATATCTGACTAGTAAGAATCTTCAAACCTATGTATTGATATCTCTCTGTAAGTGAGTCAAGGGGGTGTAAAGCGGCATAAACACAGCCATGAAAAGCAGCTAAACCCCATTATAAAAATAAATTACTTTTAAAAACCAGTGAAACAAAGACAGTGAAAGAGAGAGAAATTCTTACAAAATTCGTTCAGGGACTGTGATGCAACCTGGATTGACCATATCTAGACCCACAGCTGATTGAGACATAAGGGTGGACACTCTTGGGGCTGAGAGGTTCGGTGAGGTTGGGTGAGGCAACGCAGACCCTTTCAAGTAATACTGCAGGGTACCCATCCCATGGGTCCCAAATCTCCAGGTTCAAGGGCATTTTCCTACAGCGAAAACATGCATAAGAAACCCAGAAGATGGTACACCGTGTGATCGGGATAGGTTTCTAAAACGCACCTCATTTCTCATCTCCTTGTGCTCGGGTTCGCCATTGCAGCCGATTTACTAGCCATCTCCCTCCTTGGAGAATCAGCACCTTTAACCTCCTGTTCCGTACAGGTTGCAAATTGTCCTGAGGATGAACGGGAAGAGGGGGAACCAATGAGAGACTAGCTCTAGGTGTTGGGACAGGCACAGGTCACTCTATTTCCCATCAGGAAGAAGAATTAAGCACAAGCTCAGCCTGCCCCCCAGAACCAGAAGAGGGCTTGAAGCAATCCTGCGCTTTTGCGGCCCGCTCCCAAAAAAGCGAGTTGAAAAATGGAGCTCAGGGGCACTGCAATTCACAAACCTGCAGAGTTTTAAATGATAACTCTCGTCCACAAATATATTAAGGGAAGGCAACGAAGAGGCTTTGAAAGCAAGGCAGAATTGCAGGAAACAGATTTCAGGAGGCAGATTCGAATCGCCTTGAAAGCACATGAAAAGCGGCAAAACGTGGACAATGATGCCCTTGGCCAAAAAGGGGGTATGCGTTTTTTCCTGAATATATTCAGGAAAAAACGCATACGCCCTTTTTGGCCAACCAAGCCACCTGGAAAGGCAAATCAGCGCTCCAAAGAAGTCTCGCTTCCCAGCGGGCAAAAGGGCCATGCGGAAAAAAGTGTCCAAACCAGAAATGCAGGACCGGCCATGGAGAAATGGGAGCCTTGCTACGCTGATGGGCAGGATGTAAGTTGCCAACAGCCACTCTGGAGAAGTGTACGGTTTGTCTTGAAACTCTAAAAAACACAGCTTGGAGAGCATAGGGCACTTCCACTCATGGGGTTATAAATTGGGAAAACTAAAAATCAGCAAGACACAGGCACCCCAAAGTTTAGGGCTGCTCTGTTGACAAGAACCCCCACTTCATTACACCTTAAATATCCTAGGAAAGAGAAAAATGGATAAAGAAGTTGTGGTCCTCATGTACAATGGAATATCACTCAGCCATGAAATCAACGTCATAAGGCTAGTAGCAGCACGATGAGTGGATTTAGGTACGACGATTCTAAGTGAAATAAGTCACACAGAAAAAGACACTTATCATAAGATATCACTTAGAGAGGGAATGTAAAAACCGCTACACTTGAACTGAATTACAAAACAGAACAGAGTCACACGTTTAGAAAACACACTATGGCTGCTGAACGGGAAAGGTGAGGTGGGGTGATGCATAAAACAAGGGTTTCAAATTAGCTCCGATACCGTTCCATAAACCCAATATGTAAGAGACAAGACCTATTCCTTTTTCAGTGACCTGGACTCAACACCCCCTATTCACCGCACAAGAATATATCTGACTAGTAAGAATCTTCAAACCTATGTATTGATATCTCTCTGTAAGTGAGTCAAGGGGGTGTAAAGCGGCATAAACACAGCCGTGAAAAGCAGCTAAACCCCATTATAAAAATAAATTACTTTACAAAACCCGTGAAACAAAGACAGTGAAAGAGAGAGAAATTCTTACAAAATTCGTTCAGGGGCTGTGATGCAACCTGGATTGACCATATCTAGACCCACAGCTGATTGAGACATAAGGGTGGACACTCTTGGGGCTGAGAGGTACGGTGAGGTTGGGTGAGCCAACACAGACCCTTTCAAGTAATACTGCATGGTACCCATCCCACGGGTCCCAAATCTCCAGGTTCAAGGCCATCTTCCTACATCGAAAACAGGCATGAGAAACCCAGAAGATGGTACACCGTGTGATCGGGAAAGGTTTCTAAAACGCACCTCATTTCTCATCTCCTTGGCTCGGGTTCGCCATTCCAGCCGATTTACTAGCCATCTCCCTCCTTGGAGAATCAGCATCTTTAACCTCCTGTTCCGTACAGGTTGCAATTTGTCCTGAGGATGAACGGGAAGAGGGGGAACCAATGAGAGACTAGCTCTAGGTGTTGGGACAGGCACAGGTCACTCTATTTTCCCATCAGGAAGAAGAATTAAGCACAAGCTCAGCCTGCCCCCCAGAACCAGAAGAGGGCTTGAAGCAATCCTGCGCTTTTGCGGCCCGCTCCCAAAAAAGCGAGTTGAAAAATGGAGCTCAGGGGCACTGCAATTCACAAACCTGCAGAGTTTTAAATGATAACTCTCGTCCACAAATATATTAAGGGAAGGCAACGAAGAGGCTTTGAAAGCAAGGCAGAATTGCAGGAAACAGATTTCAGGAGGCAGATTCGAATCGCCTTGAAAGCACATGAAAAGCGGCAAAACGTGGACAATGATGCCCTTGGCCAAAAAGGGCGTATGCATTTTTTCCTGAATATATTCAGGAAAAAACGCATACGCCCTTTTTGGCCAACCAAGCAACCTGGAAAGGCAAATCAGCGCTCCAAAGAAGTCTCGCTTCCCAGCGGGCAAATGGGCCATGCGGAAAAAAGTGTCCAAACCAGAAATGCAGGACCGGCCATGGAGAAATGGGAGCCTTGCTATGCTGATGGGTGGGATGTAAATTGCAAACAGCCACTCTGGAGAAGTGTACGGTGTGTCCTGAATCATCTAAAAAACATAGCTTGGAGCGCATAGGGCACTTCCACTCATGGGCGTATAAATTGGGAAAACTAAAAATCAGCAAGACACAGGCGCCCCAAAGTTTAGGGCTGCTCTGTTGACAAGAACCCCCACTTCATTACACCTTAAATATCCTAGGAAAGAGAAAAATGGATAAAGAAGTTGTGGTCCTCATGTACAATGGAATATCACTCAGCCATGAAATCAACGTCATAAGGCTAGTAGCAGCACGATGAGTGGATTTAGGTACGACGATTCTAAGTGAAATAAGTCACACAGAAAAAGACACTTATCATAAGATATCACTTAGAGAGGGAATGTAAAAACCGCTACACTTGAACTGAATTACAAAACAGAACAGAGTCACACGTTTAGAAAACACACTATGGCTGCTGAACGGGAAAGGTGAGGTTGGGTGATGCATAAAACAAGGGTTTCAAATTAGCTCCGATACCGTTCCATAAACCCAATATGTAAGAGACAAGACCTATTCCTTTTTCAGTGACCTGGACTCAACACCCCCTATTCACCGCACAAGAATATATCTGACTAGTAAGAATCTTCAAACCTATGTATTGATATCTCTCTGTAAGTGAGTCAAGGGGGTGTAAAGCGGCATAAACACAGCCGTGAAAAGCAGCTAAGCCCCATTATAAAAATAAATTACTTTACAAAACCCGTGAAACAAAGACAGTGAAAGAGAGAGAAATTTTTACAAAATTCGTTCAGGGGCTGTGATGCAACCTGGATTGACCATATCTAGACCCACAGCTGATTGAGACATAAGGGTGGACACTCTTGGGGCTGAGAGGTACGGTGAGGTTGGGTGAGCCAACACAGACCCTTTCAAGTAATACTGCATGGTACCCATCCCACGGGTCCCAAATCTCCAGGTTCAAGGCCATCTTCCTACATCGAAAACAGGCATGAGAAACCCAGAAGATGGTACACCGTGTGATCGGGAAAGGTTTCTAAAACGCACCTCATTTCTCATCTCCTTGGCTCGGGTTCGCCATTCCAGCCGATTTACTAGCCATCTCCCTACTTGGAGAATCAGCACCTTTAACCTCCTGTTCCGTACAGGTTGCAATTTGTCCTGAGGATGAACGGGAAGAGGGGGAACCAATGAGAGACTAGCTCTAGGTGTTGGGACAGGCACAGGTCACTCTATTTTCCCATCAGGAAGAAGAATTAAGCACAAGCTCAGCCTGCCCCCCAGAACCAGAAGAGGGCTTGAAGCAATCCTGCGCTTTTGCGGCCCGCTCCCAAAAAAGCGAGTTGAAAAATGGAGCTCAGGGGCACTGCAATTCACAAACCTGCAGAGTTTTAAATGATAACTCTCGTCCACAAATATATTAAGGGAAGGCAACGAAGAGGCTTTGAAAGCAAGGCAGAATTGCAGGAAACAGATTTCAGGAGGCAGATTCGAATCGCCTTGAAAGCACATGAAAAGCGGCAAAACGTGGACAATGATGCCCTTGGCCAAAAAGGGCGTATGCGTTTTTTCCTGAATATATTCAGGAAAAAACGCATACGCCCTTTTTGGCCAACCAAGCAACCTGGAAAGGCAAATTAGCGCTCCAAAGAAGTCTCGCTTCCCAGCGGGCAAAAGGGCCATGCGGAAAAAAGTGTCCAAACCACAAATGCAGGACCGGCCATGGAGAAATGGGAGCCTTGCTATGCTGATGGGTGGGATGTAAATTGCAAACAGCCACTCTGGAGAAGTGTACGGTGTGTCCTGAATCATCTAAAAAACATAGCTTGGAGCGCATAGGGCACTTCCACTCATGGGCGTATAAATTGGGAAAACTAAAAATCAGCAAGACACAGGCACCCCAAAGTTTAGGGCTGCTCTGTTGACAAGAACCCCCACTTCATTACACCTTAAATATCCTAGGAAAGAGAAAAATGGATAAAGAAGTTGTGGTCCTCATGTACAATGGAATATCACTCAGCCATGAAATCAACGTCATAAGGCTAGTAGCAGCACGATGAGTGGATTTAGGTACGACGATTCTAAGTGAAATAAGTCACACAGAAAAAGACACTTATCATAAGATATCACTTAGAGAGGGAATGTAAAAACCGCTACACTTGAACTGAATTACAAAACAGAACAGAGTCACACGTTTAGAAAACACACTATGGCTGCTGAACGGGAAAGGTGAGGTGGGGTGATGCATAAAACAAGGGTTTCAAATTAGCTCCGATATCGTTCCATAAACCCAATATGTAAGAGACAAGACCTATTCCTTTTTCAGTGACCTGGACTCAACACCCCCTATTCACCGCACAAGAATATATCTGACTAGTAAGAATCTTCAAACCTATGTATTGATATCTCTCTGTAAGTGAGTCAAGGGGGTGTAAAGCGGCATAAACACAGCCGTGAAAAGCAGCTAAACCCCATTATAAAAATAAATTACTTTACAAAACCCGTGAAACAAAGACAGTGAAAGAGAGAGAAATTCTTACAAAATTCGTTCAGGGGCTGTGATGCAACCTGGATTGACCATATCTAGACCCACAGCTGATTGAGAGATAAGGGTGGACACTCTTGGGGCTGAGAGGTACGGTGAGGTTGGGTGAGCCAACACAGACCCTTTCAAGTAATACTGCATGGTACCCATCCCACGGGTCCCAAATCTCCAGGTTCAAGGCCATCTTCCTACATCGAAAACAGGCATGAGAAACCCAGAAGATGGTACACCGTGTGATCGGGAAAGGTTTCTAAAATGCACCTCATTTCTCATCTCCTTGGCTCGGGTTCGCCATTCCAGCCGATTTACTAGCCATCTCCCTACTTGGAGAATCAGCACCTTTAACCTCCTGTTCCGTACAGGTTGCAATTTGTCCTGAGGATGAACGGGAAGAGGGGGAACCAATGAGAGACTAGCTCTAGGGGTTGGGACAGGCACAGGTCACTCTATTTTCCCATCAGGAAGAAAAATTAAGCACAAGCTCAGCCTGCCCCCCAGAACCAGAAGAGGGCCTGAAGCAATCCTGCGCTTTTGCGGCCCGCTCCCAAAAAAGCGAGTTGAAAAATGGAGCTCAGGGGCACTGCAATTTACAAACCTGCAGAGTTTTAAATGATAACTCTCATCCACAAATATATTAAGGGAAGGCAACGAAGAGGCTTTGAAAGCAAGGCAGAATTGCAGGAAACAGATTTCAGGAGGTAGATTCGAATCGCCTTGAAAGCACATGAAAAGCGGCAAAACGTGGACAATGATGCCCTTGGCCAAAAAGGGCGTATGCGTTTTTTCCTGAATATATTCAGGAAAAAACGCATACGCCCTTTCTGGCCAACCAAGCAACCTGGAAAGGCAAATCAGCGCTCCAAAGAAGTCTCGCTTCCCAGCGGGCAAAAGGGCCATGCGGAAAAAAGTGTCCAAACCAGAAATGCAGGACCGGCCATGGAGAAATGGGAGCCTTGCTATGCTGATGGGTGTGATGTAAATTGCAAACAGCCACTCTGGAGAAGTGTACGGTGTGTCCTGAATCATCTAAAAAACATAGCTTGGAGCGCATAGGGCACTTCCAGTCATGGGCGTATAAATTGGGAAAACTAAAAATCAGCAAGACACAGGCGCCCCAAAGTTTAGGGCTGCTCTGTTGACAAGAACCCCCACTTCATTACACCTTAAATATCCTAGGAAAGAGAAAAATGGATAAAGAAGTTGTGGTCCTCATGTACAATGGAATATCACTCAGCCATGAAATCAACGTCATAAGGCTAGTAGCAGCACGATGAGTGGATTTAGGTACGACGATTCTAAGTGAAATAAGTCACACAGAAAAAGACACTTATCATAAGATATCACTTAGAGAGGGAATGTAAAAACCGCTACACTTGAACTGAATTACAAAACAGAACAGAGTCACACGTTTAGAAAACACACTATGGCTGCTGAACGGGAAAGGTGAGGTGGGGTGATGCATAAAACAAGGGTTTCAAATTAGCTCCGATACCGTTCCATAAACCCAATATGTAAGAGACAAGACCTATTCCTTTTTCAGTGACCTGGACTCAACACCCCCTATTCACCGCACAAGAATATATCTGACTAGTAAGAATCTTCAAACCTATGTATTGATATCTCTCTGTAAGTGAGTCAAGGGGGTGTAAAGCGGCATAAACACAGCCGTGAAAAGCAGCTAAACCCCATTATAAAAATAAATTACTTTACAAAACCCGTGAAACAAAGACAGTGAAAGAGAGAGAAATTCTTACAAAATTCGTTCAGGGGCTGTGATGCAACCTGGATTGACCATATCTAGACCCACAGCTGATTGAGACATAAGGGTGGACACTCTTGGGGCTGAGAGGTACGGTGAGGTTGGGTGAGCCAACACAGACCCTTTCAAGTAATACTGCATGGTACCCATCCCACGGGTCCCAAATCTCCAGGTTCAAGGCCATCTTCCTACATCGAAAACAGGCATGAGAAACCCAGAAGATGGTACACCGTGTGATCGGGAAAGGTTTCTAAAACGCACCTCATTTCTCATCTCCTTGGCTCGGGTTCGCCATTCCAGCCGATTTACTAGCCATCTCCCTCCTTGGAGAATCAGCACCTTTAACCTCCTGTTCCGTACAGGTTGCAATTTGTCCTGAGGATGAACGGGAAGAGGGGGAACCAATGAGAGACTAGCTCTAGGTGTTGGGACAGGCACAGGTCACTCTATTTTCCCATCAGGAAGAAGAATTAAGCACAAGCTCAGCCTGCCCCCCAGAACCAGAAGAGGGCCTGAAGCAATCCTGCGCTTTTGCGGCCCGCTCCCAAAAAAGCGAGTTGAAAAATGGAGCTCAGGGGCACTGCAATTCACAAACCTGCAGAGTTTTAAATGATAACTCTCGTCCACAAATATATTAAGGGAAGGCAACGAAGAGGCTTTGAAAGCAAGGCAGAATTGCAGGAAACAGATTTCAGGAGGTAGATTCGAATCGCCTTGAAAGCACATGAAAAGCGGCAAAACCTGGACAATGATGCCCTTGGCCAAAAAGGGCGTATGCGTTTTTTCCTGAATATATTCAGGAAAAAACGCATACGCCCTTTTTGGCCAACCAAGCAACCTGGAAAGGCAAATCAGCGCTCCAAAGAAGTCTCGCTTCCCAGCGGGCAAAAGGGCCATGCGGAAAAAAGTGTCCAAACCAGAAATGCAGGACCGGCCATGGAGAAATGGGAGCCTTGCTACGCTGATGGGTGGGATGTAAATTGCCCACAGCCACTCTGGAGAAGTGTACGGTGTGTTCTGAAACATCTAAAAAACACAGCTTGGAGAGCATAGGGCACTTCCACTCATGGGCGTATAAATTGGGAAAACTAAAAATCAGCAAGACACAGGCACCCCAAAGTTTAGGGCTGCTCTGTTGAGAGGAACCCCCACTTCATTACACCTTAAATATCCTAGGAAAGAGAAAAATGGATAAAGAAGTTGTGGTCCTCATGTACAATGGAATATCACTCAGCCATGAAATCAACGTCATAAGGCTAGTAGCAGCACGATGAGTGGATTTAGGTACGACGATTCTAAGTGAAATAAGTCACACAGAAAAAGACACTTACCATAAGATATCACTTATAGAGGGAATGTAAAAACCGCTACACTTGAACTGAATTGCAAAACAGAACAGAGTCACACGTTTAGAAAACACACTATGGCTGCTGAACGGGAAAGGTGAGGTGGGGTGATGCATAAAACAAGGGTTTCAAATTAGCTCTGATACCCTTCCACAAACCCAATATGTAACAGACAAGACCTATTCCTTTTTCACTGAACTGGACTCAACACCCCCTATTCACCGCACAAGAATATATCTGACTAGTAAGAATCTTCAAACCTATGTATTGATATCTCTCTGTAAGTGAGTCAAGGGGGTGTAAAGCGGCATAAACACAGCCATGAAAAGCAGCTAAACCCCATTATAAAAATAAATTACTTTTAAAAACCAGTGAAACAAAGACAGTGAAAGAGAGAGAAATTCTTACAAAATTCGTTCAGGGACTGTGATGCAAACTGGATTGACCATATCTAGACCCACAGCTGATTGAGACATAAGGGTGGACACTCTTGGGGCTGAGAGGTTCGGTGAGGTTGGGTGAGGCAACGCAGACCCTTTCAAGTAATACTGCAGGGTACCCATCCCATGGGTCCCAAATCTCCAGGTTCAAGGGCATTTTCCTACAGCGAAAACATGCATGAGAAACCCAGAAGATGGTACACCGTGTGATCGGGATAGGTTTCTAAAACGCACCTCATTTCTCATCTCCTTGTGCTCGGGTTCGCCATTGCAGCCGATTTACTAGCCATCTCCCTCCTTGGAGAATCAGCACCTTTAACCTCCTGTTCCGTACAGGTTGCAAATTGTCCTGAGGATGAACGGGAAGAGGGGGAACCAATGAGAGACTAGCTCTAGGTGTTGGGACAGGCACAGGTCACTCTATTTTCCCATCAGGAAGAAGAATTAAGCACAAGCTCAGCCTGCCCCCCAGAACCAGAAGAGGGCTTGAAGCAATCCTGCGCTTTTGCGGCCCGCTCCCAAAAAAGCGAGTTGAAAAATGGAGCTCAGGGGCACTGCAATTCACAAACCTGCAGAGTTTTAAATGATAACTCTCGTCCACAAATATATTAAGGGAAGGCAACGAAGAGGCTTTGAAAGCAAGGCAGAATTGCAGGAAACAGATTTCAGGAGGCAGATTCGAATCGCCTTGAAAGCACATGAAAAGCGGCAAAACGTGGGCAATGATGCCCTTGGCCAAAAAGGGCGTATGCGTTTTTTCCTGAATATATTCAGGAAAAAACGCATACGCCCTTTTTGGCCAACCAAGCAACCTGGAAAGGCAAATTAGCGCTCCAAAGAAGTCTCGCTTCCCAGCGGGCAAAAGGGCCATGCGGAAAAAAGTGTCCAAACCACAAATGCAGGACCGGCCATGGAGAAATGGGAGCCTTGCTATGCTGATGGGTGGGATGTAAATTGCAAACAGCCACTCTGGAGAAGTGTACGGTGTGTCCTGAATCATCTAAAAAACATAGCTTGGAGCGCATAGGGCACTTCCACTCATGGGCGTATAAATTGGGAAAACTAAAAATCAGCAAGACACAGGCACCCCAAAGTTTAGGGCTGCTCTGTTGACAAGAACCCCCACTTCATTACACCTTAAATATCCTAGGAAAGAGAAAAATGGATAAAGAAGTTGTGGTCCTCATGTACAATGGAATATCACTCAGCCATGAAATCAACGTCATAAGGCTAGTAGCAGCACGATGAGTGGATTTAGGTACGACGATTCTAAGTGAAATAAGTCACACAGAAAAAGACACTTATCATAAGATATCACTTAGAGAGGGAATGTAAAAACCGCTACACTTGAACTGAATTACAAAACAGAACAGAGTCACACGTTTAGAAAACACACTATGGCTGCTGAACGGGAAAGGTGAGGTGGGGTGATGCATAAAACAAGGGTTTCAAATTAGCTCCGATACCGTTCCATAAACCCAATATGTAAGAGACAAGACCTATTCCTTTTTCAGTGACCTGGACTCAACACCCCCTATTCACCGCACAAGAATATATCTGACTAGTAAGAATCTTCAAACCTATGTATTGATATCTCTCTGTAAGTGAGTCAAGGGGGTGTAAAGCGGCATAAACACAGCCGTGAAAAGCAGCTAAACCCCATTATAAAAATAAATTACTTTACAAAACCCGTGAAACAAAGACAGTGAAAGAGAGAGAAATTCTTACAAAATTCGTTCAGGGGCTGTGATGCAACCTGGATTGACCATATCTAGACCCACAGCTGATTGAGACATAAGGGTGGACACTCTTGGGGCTGAGAGGTACGGTGAGGTTGGGTGAGCCAACACAGACCCTTTCAAGTAATACTGCATGGTACCCATCCCACGGGTCCCAAATCTCCAGGTTCAAGGCCATCTTCCTACATCGAAAACAGGCATGAGAAACCCAGAAGATGGTACACCGTGTGATCGGGAAAGGTTTCTAAAACGCACCTCATTTCTCATCTCCTTGGCTCGGGTTCGCCATTCCAGCCGATTTACTAGCCATCTCCCTCCTTGGAGAATCAGCACCTTTAACCTCCTGTTCCGTACAGGTTGCAATTTGTCCTGAGGATGAACGGGAAGAGGGGGAACCAATGAGAGACTAGCTCTAGGGGTTGGGACAGGCACAGGTCACTCTATTTTCCCATCAGGAAGAAGAATTAAGCACAAGCTCAGCCTGCCCCCCAGAACCAGAAGAGGGCCTGAAGCAATCCTGCGCTTTTGCGGCCCGCTCCCAAAAAAGCGAGTTGAAAAATGGAGCTCAGGGGCACTGCAATTCACAAACCTGCAGAGTTTTAAATGATAACTCTCGTCCACAAATATATTAAGGGAAGGCAACGAAGAGGCTTTGAAAGCAAGGCAGAATTGCAGGAAACAGATTTCAGGAGGTAGATTCGAATCGCCTTGAAAGCACATGAAAAGCGGCAAAACCTGGACAATGATGCCCTTGGCCAAAAAGGGGGTATGCGTTTTTTCCTGAATATATTCAGGAAAAAACGCATACGCCCTTTTTGGCCAACCAAGCAACCTGGAAAGGCAAATCAGCGCTCCAAAGAAGTCTCGCTTCCCAGCGGGCAAAAGGGCCATGCGGAAAAAAGTGTCCAAACCAGAAATGCAGGACCGGCCATGGAGAAATGGGAGCCTTGCTACGCTGATGGGTGGGATGTAAATTGCCCACAGCCACTCTGGAGAAGTGTACGGTGTGTTCTGAAACATCTAAAAAACACAGCTTGGAGAGCATAGGGCACTTCCACTCATGGGCGTATAAATTGGGAAAACTAAAAATCAGCAAGACACAGGCACCCCAAAGTTTAGGGCTGCTCTGTTGAGAGGAACCCCCACTTCATTACACCTTAAATATCCTAGGAAAGAGAAAAATGGATAAAGAAGTTGTGGTCCTCATGTACAATGGAATATCACTCAGCCATGAAATCAACGTCATAAGGCTAGTAGCAGCACGATGAGTGGATTTAGGTACGACGATTCTAAGTGAAATAAGTCACACAGAAAAAGACACTTACCATAAGATATCACTTATAGAGGGAATGTAAAAACCGCTACACTTGAACTGAATTGCAAAACAGAACAGAGTCACACGTTTAGAAAACACACTATGGCTGCTGAACGGGAAAGGTGAGGTGGGGTGATGCATAAAACAAGGGTTTCAAATTAGCTCTGATACCCTTCCACAAACCCAATATGTAACAGACAAGACCTATTCCTTTTTCACTGAACTGGACTCAACACCCCCTATTCACCGCACAAGAATATATCTGACTAGTAAGAATCTTCAAACCTATGTATTGATATCTCTCTGTAAGTGAGTCAAGGGGGTGTAAAGCGGCATAAACACAGCCATGAAAAGCAGCTAAACCCCATTATAAAAATAAATTACTTTTAAAAACCAGTGAAACAAAGACAGTGAAAGAGAGAGAAATTCTTACAAAATTCGTTCAGGGACTGTGATGCAACCTGGATTGACCATATCTAGACCCACAGCTGATTGAGACATAAGGGTGGACACTCTTGGGGCTGAGAGGTTCGGTGAGGTTGGGTGAGGCAACGCAGACCCTTTCAAGTAATACTGCAGGGTACCCATCCCATGGGTCCCAAATCTCCAGGTTCAAGGGCATTTTCCTACAGCGAAAACATGCATAAGAAACCCAGAAGATGGTACACCGTGTGATCGGGATAGGTTTCTAAAACGCACCTCATTTCTCATCTCCTTGTGCTCGGGTTCGCCATTGCAGCCGATTTACTAGCCATCTCCCTCCTTGGAGAATCAGCACCTTTAACCTCCTGTTCCGTACAGGTTGCAAATTGTCCTGAGGATGAACGGGAAGAGGGGGAACCAATGAGAGACTAGCTCTAGGTGTTGGGACAGGCACAGGTCACTCTATTTTCCCATCAGGAAGAAGAATTAAGCACAAGCTCAGCCTGCCCCCCAGAACCAGAAGAGGGCTTGAAGCAATCCTGCGCTTTTGCGGCCCGCTCCCAAAAAAGCGAGTTGAAAAATGGAGCTCAGGGGCACTGCAATTCACAAACCTGCAGAGTTTTAAATGATAACTCTCGTCCACAAATATATTAAGGGAAGGCAACGAAGAGGCTTTGAAAGCAAGGCAGAATTGCAGGAAACAGATTTCAGGAGGCAGATTCGAATCGCCTTGAAAGCACATGAAAAGCGGCAAAACGTGGACAATGATGCCCTTGGCCAAAAAGGGGGTATGCGTTTTTTCTTGAATATATTCAGGAAAAAACGCATACGCCCTTTTTGGCCAACCAAGCCACCTGGAAAGGCAAATCAGCGCTCCAAAGAAGTCTCGCTTCCCAGCGGGCAAAAGGGCCATGCGGAAAAAAGTGTCCAAACCAGAAATGCAGGACCGGCCATGGAGAAATGGGAGCCTTGCTACGCTGATGGGCAGGATGTAAGTTGCCAACAGCCACTCTGGAGAAGTGTACGGTTTGTCTTGAAACTCTAAAAAACACAGCTTGGAGAGCATAGGGCACTTCCACTCATGGGGTTATAAATTGGGAAAACTAAAAATCAGCAAGACACAGGCACCCCAAAGTTTAGGGCTGCTCTGTTGACAAGAACCCCCACTTCATTACACCTTAAATATCCTAGGAAAGAGAAAAGTGGATAAAGACGTTGTGGTCCTCATGTACAATGGAATATCACTCTGCCATGAAATCCACGTCATAAGGCTAGTAGCAGCACGATGAGTGGATTTAGGTACGACGATTCTAAGTGAAATAAGTCACACAGAAAAAGACACTTATCATAAGATATCACTTATAGAGGGAATGTAAAAACCGCTACACTTGAACTGAATTACAAAACAGAACAGAGTCACACGTTCAGAAAACACACTATGGCTGCTGAACGGGAAAGGTGAGGTGGGGTGATGCATAAAACAAGGGTTTCAAATTAGCTCAGATACCGTTCCATAAACCCAATATGTAGTAGACAAGACCTACTCCTTGCTCAGTGAACTGGACCCAACACCCCCTATTCACCGCACAAGAATATATCTGACTAGTAAGAATCTTCAAACCTATGTATTGATATCTCTCTGTAAGTGAGTCAAGGGGGTGTAAAGCGGCCTAAACACAGCCGTGAAAAGCAGCTAAACCCCATTATAAAAATAAATTACTTTTCAAAACCCGTGAAACAAAGACAGTGAAAGAGAGAGAAATTCTTACAAAATTCGTTCAGGGGCTGTGATGCAACCTGGATTGACCATATCTAGACCCACAGCTGATTGAGACATAAGGGTGGACACTCTTGGGGCTGAGAGGTTTGGTGAGGTTGCGTGAGCCAACGCAGACCCTTTAAAGTAATACTGCATGGTACCCATCCCATGGGTCCCAAATCTCCAGGTTCAAGGGCATCTTCCTACGTCGAAAACATGCATGAGAAACCCAGAAGTTGGTACACCGTGTGATCGGGAAAGGTTTCTAAAACGCACCTCATTTCTCATCTCCTTGTGCTCGGGTTCGCCATTCCAGCCGCTTTACTAGCCATCTCCCTCCTTGGAGAATCAGCACCTTTAAGCTCCTGTTCCGTACAGGTTGCAATTTGTCCTGAGGATGAACAGGAAGAGGGGGAACCAATGAAAGACTAGCTCTAGGGGTTGGGACAGGCACAGGTCACTCTATTTTCCCATCAGGAAGAAGAATTAACCACAAGCTCAGCCTGCCCCCTAGAACCAGAAGAGGGCCTGAAGCAATCCTGCACTTTTGCGGCCAGCTCCCAAAAAAGCGACTGGAAAAATGGAGCTCAGGGGCACTGCAATTCAAAAACCTGCAGAGTTATAAATGATAACTCTCGTCCACAAATATATTGAGGGAAGGCAACGAAGAGGCTTTGAAAGCAAGGCAGAATTGCAGGAAACAGATTTCAGGAGGTAGATTCGGATCGCCTTGAAAGCACATGAAAAGCGGCAAAACGTGGACAATGATGCCCTTGGCCAAAAAGGGCGTATGCGTTTTTTCCTGAATATATTCAGGAAAAAACGCATACGCCCTTTTTGGCCAACCAAGCCACCTGGAAAGGCAAATCAGCGCTCCAAAGAAGTCTCGCTTCCCAGCGGGCAAAAGGGCCATGCGGAAAAAAGTGTCCAAACCAGAAATGCAGGACCGGCCATGGAGAAATGGGAGCCTTGCTACGCTGATGGGCAGGATGTAAGTTGCCAACAGCCACTCTGGAGAAGTGTACGGTTTGTCTTGAAACTCTAAAAAACACAGCTTGGAGAGCATAGGGCACTTCCACTCATGGGGTTATAAATTGGGAAAACTAAAAATCAGCAAGACACAGGCACCCCAAAGTTTAGGGCTGCTCTGTTGACAAGAACCCCCACTTCATTACACCTTAAATATCCTAGGAAAGAGAAAAGTGGATAAAGACGTTGTGGTCCTCATGTACAATGGAATATCACTCAGCCATGAAATCCACGTCATAAGGCTAGTAGCAGCACGATGAGTGGATTTAGGTACGACGATTCTAAGTGAAATAAGTCACACAGAAAAAGACACTTATCATAAGATATCACTTATAGAGGGAATGTAAAAACCGCTACACTTGAACTGAATTACAAAACAGAACAGAGTCACACGTTCAGAAAACACACTATGGCTGCTGAACGGGAAAGGTGAGGTGGGGTGATGCATAAAACAAGGGTTTCAAATTAGCTCAGATACCGTTCCATAAACCCAATATGTAGTAGACAAGACCTACTCCTTGCTCAGTGAACTGGCCCCAAAACCCCCTATTCACCGCACAAGAATATATCTGACTAGTAAGAATCTTCAAACCTATGTATTGATATCTCTCTGTAAGTGAGTCAAGGGGGTGTAAAGCGGCATAAACACAGCCGTGAAAAGCAGCTAAACCCCATTATAAAAATAAATTACTTTTCAAAACCCGTGAAACAAAGACAGTGAAAGAGAGAGAAATTCTTACAAAATTCGTTCAGTGGCTGTGATGCAACCTGGATTGACCATATCTAGACCCACAGCTGATTGAGACATAAGGGTGGACACTCTTGGGGCTGAGAGGTTTGGTGAGGTTCCGTGAGCCAACGCAGACCCTTTAAAGTAATACTGCATGGTACCCATCCCATGGGTCCCAAATCTCCAGGTTCAAGGGCATCTTCCTACGTCGAAAACATGCATGAGAAACCCAGAAGATGGTACACCGTGTGATCGGGAAAGGTTTCTAAAACGCACCTCATTTCTCATCTCCTTGTGCTCGGGTTCGCCATTCCAGCCGCTTTACTAGCCATCTCCCTCCTTGGAGAATCAGCACCTTTAACCTCCTGTTCCGTACAGGTTGCAATTTGTCCTGAGGATGAACGGGAAGAGGGGAAACCAATGAAAGACTAGCTCTAGGTGTTGGGACATGCACAGGTCACTCTATTTTCCCATCAGGAAGAAGAATTAACCACAAGCTCAGCCTGCCCCCCAGAACCAGAAGAGGGCCTGAAGCAATCCTGCACTTTTGCGGCCAGCTCCCAGAAAAGCGACTGGAAAAATGGAGCTCAGGGCACTGCAATTCACAAACCTGCAGAGTTATAAATGATAACTCTCGTCCACAAATGTATTGAGGGAAGGCAACGAAGAGGCTTTGAAAGCAAGGCAGAATTGCAGGAAACAGATTTCAGGAGGTAGATTCGAATCGCCTTGAAAGCACATGAAAAGCGGCAAAACGTGGACAATGATGCCCTTGGCCAAAAAGGGCGTATGCGTTTTTTCCTGAATATATTCAGGAAAAAACGCATACGCCCTTTTTGGCCAACCAAGCCACCTGGAAAGGCAAATCAGCGCTCCAAAGAAGTCTCGCTTCCCAGCGGGCAAAAGGGCCATGCGGAAAAAAGAGTCCAAACCAGAAATGCAGGACCGGCCATGGAGAAATGGGAGCCTTGCTACGCTGAAGAGCGGGATGTAAATTGCCAACAGCCACTCGGGAGAAGTGTACGGTGTGTCCTGAAACATCTAAAAAACACAGCTTGGAGAGCATAGGGCCCTCCCTCTCATGGGCGTATAAATTGGGAAAACTGAAAATCAGCAAGACACAGGCACCCCAAAGTTTACGGCTGCTCTGTTGAAAGAACCCCCACATCATTACACCTTAAATATCCTAGGAAAGAGAAAAGGGGATAAAGAAGTTGTGGTCCTCATGTACAATGGAATAGCACTCAGCCATGAAATCAATGTCATAAGGCTAGTAGCAGCACGATGAGTGGATTTAGGTACGACGATTCTAAGTGAAATACGTCACACAGAAAAAGACACTTATCATAAGATATCACTTATAGAGGGAATGTAAAAACCGCTACACTTGAACTGAATTACAAAACAGAACAGAGTCACACGTCCAGAAAACACACTATGGCTGCTGAACGGGAAAGGTGAGGTGGGGTGATGCATAAAACAAGGGTTTCAAATTAGTTCCGATACCGTTCCATAAACCCAATATGTAGTAGACAATACCTACTCCTTGCTCAGTGAACTGGCCCCAACACCCCCTATTCACCGCACAAGAATATATCTGACGAGTAAGAATCTTCAAACCTATGTATTGATATCTCTCTGTAAGTGAGTCAAGGGGGTGTAAAGCGGCATAAACACAGCCGTGAAAAGCAGCTAAACCCCATTATAAAAATAAATTACTTTTCAAAACCCGTGAAACAAAGACAGTGAAAGAGAGAGAAATTCTTACAAAATTCGTTCAGGGGCTGTGATGCAACCTGGATTGACCATATCTAGACCCACAGCTGATTGAGACATAAGGGTGGACACTCTTGGGGCTGAGAGGTTTGGTGAGGTTGCGTGAGCCAACGCAGACCCTTTAAAGTAATACTGCATGGTACCCATCCCATGGGTCCCAAATCTCCAGGTTCAAGGGCATCTTCCTACGTCGAAAACATGCATGAGAAACCCAGAAGATGTTACACCGTGTGATCGGGAAAGGTTTCTAAAACGCACCTCATTTCTCATCTCCTTGTGCTCGGCTTCGCCATTCCAGCCGCTTTACTAGCCATCTCCCTCCTTGGAGAATCAGCACCTTTAAGCTCCTGTTCCGTACAGGTTGCAATTTGTCCTGAGGATGAACGGGAAGAGGGGGAACCAATGAAAGACTAGCTCTAGGGGTTGGGACAGGCACAGGTCACTCTATTTTCCCATCAGGAAGAAGAATTAACCACAAGCTCAGCCTGCCCCCTAGAACCAGAAGAGGGCCTGAAGCAATCCTGCACTTTTGCGGCCAGCTCCCAAAAAAGCGACTGGAAAAATGGAGCTCAGGGGCACTGCAATTCACAAACCTGCAGAGTTATAAATGATAACTCTCGTCCACAAATATATTGAGGGAAGGCAACGAAGAGGCTTTGAAAGCAAGGCAGAATTGCAGGAAACAGATTTCAGGAGGTAGATTCGAATCGCCTTGAAAGCACATGAAAAGCGGCAAAACGTGGACAATGATGCCCTTGGCCAAAAAGGGCGTATGCGTTTTTTCCTGAATATATTCAGGAAAAAACGCATACGCCCTTTTTGGCCAACCAAGCCACCTGGAAAGGCAAATCAGCGCTCCAAAGAAGTCTCGCTTCCCAGCGGGCAAAAGGGCCATGTGGAAAAAAGTGTCCAAACCAGAAATGCAGGACCGGCCATGGAGAAATGGGAGCCTTGCTACGCTGATGGGCAGGATGTAAATTGCCAACAGCCACTCTGGAGAAGTGTACGGTGTGTCCTGAAACATTTAAAAAACACAGCTTGGAGAGCATAGGGCACTTCCACTCATGGGGTTATAAATTGGGAGAACTAAAAATCAGCAAGACACAGGCACCCCAAAGTTTAGGGCTGCTCTGTTGACAAGAACCCCCACTTCATTACACCTTAAATATCATAGGAAAGAGAAAAGTGGATAAAGAAGTTGGGGTCCTCATGTACAATGGAATATCACTCAGCCATGAAATCCACGTCATAAGGCTAGTAGCAGCACGATGAGTGGATTTAGGTACGACGATTCTAAGTGAAATAAGTCACACAGAAAAAGACACTTATCATAAGATATCACTTATAGAGGGAATATAAAAACCGCTACACTTGAACTGAATTACAAAACAGAACAGAGTCACACGTTCAGAAAACACACTATGGCTGCTGAACGGGAAAGGTGAGGTGGGGTGATGCATAAAACAAGGGTTTCAAATTAGCTCAGATACCGTTCCATAAACCCAATATGTAGTAGACAAGACCTACTCCTTGCTCAGTGAACTGGACTCAACACCCCCTATTCACCGCACAAGAATATATCTGACTAGTAAGAATCTTCAAACCTATGTATTGATATCTCTCTGTAAGTGAGTCAAGGGGGTGTAAAGCGGCATAAACACAGCCGTGAAAAGCAGCTAAACACCATTATAAAAATAAATTACTTTTCAAAACCCGTGAAACAAAGACAGTGAAAGAGAGAGAAATTCTTACAAAATTCGTTCAGGGGCTGTGATGCAACCTGGATTGACCATATCTAGACCCACAGCTGATTGAGACATAAGGGTGGACACTCTTGGGGCTCAGAGGTTTGGTGAGGTTGCCTGAGCCAACGCAGACCCTTGAAAGTAATACTGCATGGTACCCATCCCATGGGTCCCAAATCTCCAGGTTCAAGGGCATCTACCTACGTCGAAAACATGCATGAGAAACCCAGAAGATGGTAAACCGTGTGATCGGGAAAGGTTTCTAAAACGCACCTCATTTCTCATCTCCTTGTGCTCGGCTTCGCCATTCCAGCCGCTTTACTAGCCATCTCCCTCCTTGGAGAATCAGCACCTTTAAGCTCCTGTTCCGTACAGGTTGCAATTTGTCCTGAGGATGAACGGGAAGAGGGGGAACCAATGAAAGACTAGCTCTAGGGGTTGGGACAGGCACAGGTCACTCTATTTTCCCATCAGGAAGAAGAATTAACCACAAGCTCAGCCTGCCCCCTAGAACCAGAAGAGGGCCTGAAGCAATCCTGCACTTTTGCGGTCAGCTCCCAAAAAAGCGACTGGAAAAATGGAGCTCAGGGGCACTGCAATTCACAAACCTGCAGAGTTTTAAATGATACCTCTCGTCCACAAATATATTAAGGGAAGGCAACGAAGAGGCTTTGAAAGCAAGGCAGAATTGCAGGAAACAGATTTCAGGAGGTAGATTCGAATGGCCTTGAAAGCACATGAAAAGCGGCAAAACGTGGACAATGATGCCCTTGGCCAAAAAGGGCGTATGCGTTTTTTCCTGAATATATTCAGGAAAAAACGCATACGCCCTTTTTGGCCAACCAAGCCACCTGGAAAGGCAAATCAGCGCTCCAAAGAAGTCTCGCTTCCCAGCGGGCAAAAGGGCCATGCGGAAAAAAGTGTCCAAACCAGAAATGCAGGACCGGCCATGGAGAAATGGGAGCCTTGCTACGCTGATGGGCAGGATGTAAGTTGCCAACAGCCACTCTGGAGAAGTGTACGGTGTGTCCTGAAACTCTAAAAAACACAGCTTGGAGAGCATAGGGCACTTCCACTCATGGGGTTATAAATTGGGAAAACTAAAAATCAGCAAGACACAGGCACCCCAAAGTTTAGGGCTGCTCTGTTGACAAGAACCCCCACTTCATTACACCTTAAATATCCTAGGAAAGAGAAAAGTGGATAAAGACGTTGTGGTCCTCATGTACAATGGAATATCACTCAGCCATGAAATCCACGTCATAAGGCTAGTAGCAGCACGAAGAATGGATTTAGGTACGACGATTCTAAGTGAAATAAGTCACACAGAAAAAGACACTTATCATAAGATATCACTTATAGAGGGAATATAAAAACCGCTACACTTGAACTGAATTACAAAACAGAACAGAGTCACACGTTCAGAAAACACACTATGGCTGCTGAACGGGAAAGGTGAGGTGGGGTGATGCATAAAACAAGGGTTTCAAATTAGCTCAGATACCGTTCCATAAACCCAATATGTAGTAGACAAGACCTACTCCTTGCTCAGTGAACTGGACTCAACACCCCCTATTCACCGCACAAGAATATATCTGACTAGTAAGAATCTTCAAACCTATGTATTGATATCTCTCTGTAAGTGAGTCAAGGGGGTGTAAAGCGGCCTAAACACAGCCGTGAAAAGCAGCTAAACCCCATTATAAAAATAAATTACTTTTCAAAACCCGTGAAACAAAGACAGTGAAAGAGAGAGAAATTCTTACAAAATTCGTTCAGGGGCTGTGATGCCACCTGGATTGACCATATCTAGACCCACAGCTGATTGAGACATAAGGGTGGACACTCTTGGGGCTCAGAGGTTTGGTGAGGTTGCCTGAGCCAACGCAGACCCTTGAAAGTAATACTGCATGGTACCCATCCCATGGGTCCCAAATCTCCAGGTTCAAGGGCATCTACCTACGTCGAAAACATGCATGAGAAACCCAGAAGATGGTAAACCGTGTGATCGGGAAAGGTTTCTAAAACGCACCTCATTTCTCATCTCCTTGTGCTCGGCTTCGCCATTCCAGCCGCTTTACTAGCCATCTCCCTCCTTGGAGAATCAGCACCTTTAAGCTCCTGTTCCGTACAGGTTGCAATTTGTCCTGAGGATGAACGGGAAGAGGGGGAACCAATGAAAGACTAGCTCTAGGGGTTGGGACAGGCACAGGTCACTCTATTTTCCCATCAGGAAGAAGAATTAACCACAAGCTCAGCCTGCCCCCTAGAACCAGAAGAGGGCCTGAAGCAATCCTGCACTTTTGCGGTCAGCTCCCAAAAAAGCGACTGGAAAAATGGAGCTCAGGGGCACTGCAATTCACAAACCTGCAGAATTATAAATGATAACTCTCGTCCACAAATATATTGAGGGAAGGCAACGAAGAGGCTTTGAAAGCAAGGCAGAATTGCAGGAAACAGATTTCAGGAGGTAGATTCGAATCGCCTTGAAAGCACATGAAAAGCGGCAAAACGTGGACAATGATGCCCTTGGCCAAAAAGGGCGTATGCGTTTTTTCCTGAATATATTCAGGAAAAAACGCATAGGCCCTTTTTGGCCAACCAAGCCACCTGGAAAGGCAAATCAGCGCTCCAAAGAAGTCTCGCTTCCCAGCGGGCAAAAGGGCCATGCGGAAAAAAGTGTCCAAACCAGAAATGCAGGACCGGCCATGGAGAAATGGGAGCCTTGCTACGGTGATGGGCAGGATGTAAGTTGCCAACAGCCACTCTGGAGAAGTGTACGGTGTGTCCTGAAACTCTAAAAAACACAGCTTGGAGAGCATAGGGCACTTCCACTCATGGGGTTATAAATTGGGAAAACTAAAAATCAGCAAGACACAGGCACCCCAAAGTTTAGGGCTGCTCTGTTGACAAGAACCCCCACTTCATTACACCTTAAATATCCTAGGAAAGAGAAAAGTGGATAAAGACGTTGTGGTCCTCATGTACAATGGAATATCACTCAGCCATGAAATCCGCGTCATAATGCTAGTAGCAGCACGATGAGTGGATTTAGGTACGACGATTCTAAGTGAAATAAGTCACACAGAAAAAGACACTTATCATAAGATATCACTTATAGAGGGAATATAAAAACCGCTACACTTGAACTGAATTACAAAACAGAACAGAGTCACACGTTCAGAAAACACACTATGGCTGCTGAACGGGAAAGGTGAGGTGGGGTGATGCATAAAACAAGGGTTTCAAATTAGCTCAGATACCGTTCCATAAACCCAATATGTAGTAGACAAGACCTACTCCTTGCTCAGTGAACTGGACTCAACACCCCCTATTCACCGCACAAGAATATATCTGACTAGTAAGAATCTTCAAACCTATGTATTGATATCTCTCTGTAAGTGAGTCAAGGGGGTGTAAAGCGGCCTAAACACAGCCGTGAAAAGCAGCTAAACCCCATTATAAAAATAAATTACTTTTCAAAACCCGTGAAACAAAGACAGTGAAAGAGAGAGAAATTCTTACAAAATTCGTTCAGTGGCTGTGATGCAACCTGGATTGACCATATCTAGACCCACAGCTGATTGAGACATAAGGGTGGACACTCTTGGGGCTGAGAGGTTTGGTGAGGTTGCGTGAGCCAACACAGACCCTTTAAAGTAATACTGCATGGTACCCATCCCATGGGTCCCAAATCTCCAGGTTCAAGGGCATCTTCCTACGTCGAAAACATGCATGAGAAACCCAGAAGATGGTACACCGTGTGATCGGGAAAGGTTTCTAAAACGCACCTCATTTCTCATCTCCTTGTGCTCGGGTTCGCCATTCCAGCCGCTTTACTAGCCATCTCCCTCCTTGGAGAATCAGCACCTTTAACCTCCTGTTCCGTACAGGTTGCAATTTGTCCTGAGGATGAACGGGAAGAGGGGGAACCAATGAAAGACTAGCTCTAGGGGTTGGGACAGGCACAGGTCACTCTATTTTCCCATCAGGAAGAAGAATTAACCACAAGCTCAGCCTGCCCCCTAGAACCAGAAGAGGGCCTGAAGCAATCCTGCACTTTTGCGGCCAGCTCCCAAAAAAGCGACTGGAAAAATGGAGCTCAGGGGCACTGCAATTCAGAAACCTGCAGAGTTATAAATGATAACTCTCGTCCACAAATATATTGAGGGAAGGCAACGAAGAGGCTTTGAAAGCAAGGCAGAATTGCAGGAAACAGATTTCAGGAGGTAGATTCGAATCGCCTTGAAAGCACATGAAAAGCGGCAAAACGTGGACAATGATGCCCTTGGCCAAAAAGGGCGTATGCGTTTTTTCCTGAATATATTCAGGAAAAAACGCATAGGCCCTTTTTGGCCAACCAAGCCACCTGGAAAGGCAAATCAGCGCTCCAAAGAAGTCTCGCTTCCCAGCGGGCAAAAGGGCCATGCGGAAAAATGTGTCCAAACCAGAAATGCAGGACCGGCCATGGAGAAATGGGAGCCTTGCTACGCTGATGGGTGGGATGTAAATTGCCAACAGCCACTGTGGAGAAGTGTACGGTATGTCCTGAAACATCTAAAATCCACAGCTTGGAGAGCATAGGGCACTTCCACTCATGGGGTTATAAATTGGGAAAACTAAAAATCAGCAAGACACAGGCACCCCAAAGTTTAGGGCTGCTCTGTTGACAAGAACCCCCACTTCATTACACCTTAAATATCCTAGGAAAGAGAAAAGTGGATAAAGAAGTTGTGGTCCTCATGTACAATGGAATATCACTCAGCCATGAAATCCACGTCATAAGGCTAGTAGCAGCACGATGAGTGGATTTAGGTACGACGATTCTAAGTGGAATAAGTCACACAGAAAAAGACACTTATCATAAGATATCACTTATAGAGGGAATATAAAAACCGCTACACTTGAACTGAATTACAAAACAGAACAGAGTCACACGTTCAGAAAACAAACTATGGCTGCTGAACGGGAAAGGTGAGGTGGGGTGATGCATAAAACAAGGGTTTCAAATTAGCTCAGATACCGTTCCATAAACCCAATATGTAGTAGACAAGACCTACTCCTTGCTCAGTGAACTGGACTCAACACCCCCTATTCACCGCACAAGAATATATCTGACTAGTAAGAATCTTCAAACCTATGTATTGATATCTCTCTGTAAGTGAGTCAAGGGGGTGTAAAGCGGCATAAACACAGCTGTGAAAAGCAGCTAAACCCCATTATAAAAATAAATTACTTTTCAAAACCCGTGAAACAAAGACAGTGAAAGAGAGAGAAATTCTTACAAAATTCGTTCAGGGGCTGTGATGCAACCTGGATTGACCATATCTAGACCCACAGCTGATTGAGACATAAGGGTGGACACTCTTGGGGCTCAGAGGTTTGGTGAGGTTGCGTGAGCCAACGCAGACCCTTTAAAGTAATACTGCATGGTACCCATCCCATGGGTCCCAAATCTCCAGGTTCAAGGGCATCTTCCTACGTCGAAAACATGCATGAGAAACCCAGAAGATGGTACACCGTGTGATCGGGAAAGGTTTCTAAAACGCACCTCATTTCTCATCTCCTTGTGCTCGGGTTCGCCATTCCAGCCGCTTTACTAGCCATCTCCCTCCTTGGAGAATCAGCACCTTTAACCTCCTGTTCCGTACAGGTTGCAATTTGTCCTGAGGATGAACGGGAAGAGGGGGAACCAATGAAAGACTAGCTCTAGGGGTTGGGACAGGCACAGGTCACTCTATTTTCCCATCAGGAAGAAGAATTAACCACAAGCTCAGCCTGCCCCCTAGAACCAGAAGAGGGCCTGAAGCAATCCTGCACTTTTGCGGCCAGCTCCCAAAAAAGGGACTGGAAAAATGGAGCTCAGGGGCACTGCAATTCACAAACCTGCAGAGTTATAAATGATAACTCTCGTCCACAAATATATTGAGGGAAGGCAACGAAGAGGCTTTGAAAGCAAGGCAGAATTGCAGGAAACAGATTTCAGGAGGTAGATTCGAATCGCCTTGAAAGCACATGAAAAGCGGCAAAACGTGGACAATGATGCCCTCGGCCAAAAAGGGCTTAGGCGTTTTTTTCCTGAATATATTCTGGAAGAAACGCCTAAGCTCTTTTTGGCCAACCAAGCAACCTGGAAAGGCAAATCAGCGCTCCAAAGAAGTCTCGCTTCCCAGCGGGCAAAAGGGCCATGCGGAAAAAAGAGTCCAAACCAGAAATGCAGGACCGGCCATGGAGAAATGGGAGCCTTGCTACGCTGATGAGCGGGATGTAAATTGCCAACAGCCACTCTGGAGAAGTGTACGGTGTGTCCTGAAACATCTAAAAAACACAGCTTGGAGAGCATAGGGCCCTGCCACTCATAGGCGTATAAATTGGGAAAACTAAAAATCAGCAAGACACAGGCACCCCAAAGTTTAGGGCTCCTCTGTTGACAAGAACCCCCACATCATTACACCTTAAATATCCTAGGAAAGAGAAAAGGGGATAAAGAAGTTGTGGTCCTCATGTACAATGGAATAGCACTCAGCCATGAAATCAATGTCATAAGGCTAGTAGCAGCACGATGAGTGGATTTAGGTACGACGATTCTATGTGAAATACGTCACACAGAAAAAGACACTTATCATAAGATATCACTTATAGAGGGAATGTAAAAACCGCTACACTTGAACTGAATTACAAAACAGAACAGAGTCACACGTCCAGAAAACACACTATGGCTGCTGAACGGGAAAGGTGAGGTGGGGTGATGCATAAAACAAGGGTTTCAAATTAGTTCCGATACCGTTCCATAAACCCAATATGTAGTAGACAAGACCTACTCCTTGCTCAGTGAACTGGCCCCAACACCCCCTATTCACCGCACAAGAATATATCTGACTAGTAAGAATCTTCAAACCTATGTATTGATATCTCTCTGTAAGTGAGTCAAGGGGGTGTAAAGCGGCATAAACACAGCCGTGAAAAGCAGCTAAACCCCATTATAAAAATAAATTACTTTTCAAAACCCGTGAAACAAAGACAGTGAAAGAGAGAGAAATTCTTACAAAATTCGTTCAGTGGCTGTGATGCAACCTGGATTGACCATATCTAGACCAACAGCTGATTGAGACATAAGGGTGGACACTCTTGGGGCTGAGAGGTTTGGTGAGGTTCCGTGAGCCAACGCAGACCCTTTAAAGTAATACTGCATGGTACCCATCCCATGGGTCCCAAATCTCCAGGTTCAAGGGCATCTTCCTACGTCGAAATCATGCATGAGAAACCCAGAAGATGGTACACCGTGTGATCGGGAAAGGTTTCTAAAACGCACCTCATTTCTCATCTCCTTGTGCTCGGATTCGCCATTCCAGCCGCTTTACTAGCCATCTCCCTCCTTGGAGAATCAGCACCTTTAACCTCCTGTTCCGTACAGGTTGCAATTTGTCCTGAGGATGAACGGGAAGAGGGGAAACCAATGAAAGACTAGCTCTAGGGGTTGGGACAGGCACAGGTCACTCTATTTTCCCATCAGGAAGAAGAATTAACCACAAGCTCAGCCTGCCCCCCAGAACCAGAAGAGGGCCTGAAGCAATCCTGCAATTTTGCGGCCAGCTCCCAGAAAAGCGACTGGAAAAATGGAGCTCAGGGCACTGCAATTCACAAACCTGCAGAGTTATAAATGATAACTCTCGTCCACAAATGTATTGAGGGAAGGCAACGAAGAGGCTTTGAAAGCAAGGCAGAATTGCAGGAAACAGATTTCAGGAGGTAGATTCGAATCGCCTTGAAAGCACATGAAAAGCGGCAAAACGTGGACAATGATGCCCTTGGCCAAAAAGGGCGTATGCGTTTTTTCCTGAATATATTCAGGAAAAAACGCATACGCCCTTTTTGGCCAACCAAGCCACCTGGAAAGGCAAATCAGCGCTCCAAAGAAGTCTCGCTTCCCAGCGGGCAAAAGGGCCATGCGGAAAAAAGAGTCCAAACCAGAAATGCAGGACCGGCCATGGAGAAATGGGAGCCTTGCTACGCTGATGAGCGGGATGTAAATTGCCAACAGCCACTCTGGAGAAGTGTACGGTGTGTCCTGAAACATCTAAAAAACACAGCTTGGAGAGCATAGGGCCCTCCCTCTCATGGGCGTATAAATTGGGAAAACTAAAAATCAGCAAGACACAGGCACCCCAAAGTTTAGGGCTGCTCTGTTGACAAGAACCCCCACATCATTACACTTTAAATATCCTAGGAAAGAGAAAAGGGGATAAAGAAGTTGTGGTCCTCATGTACAATGGAATAGCACTCAGCCATGAAATCAATGTCATAAGGCTAGTAGCAGCACGATGAGTGGATTTAGGTATGACGATTCTAAGTGAAATACGTCACACAGAAAAAGACACTTATCATAAGATATCACTTATAGAGGGAATGTAAAAACCGCTACACTTGAACTGAATTACAGAACAGAACAGAGTCACACGTCCAGAAAACACACTATGGCTGCTGAACGGGAAAGGTGAGGTGGGGTGATGCATAAAACAAGGGTTTCAAATTAGTTCCGATACCGTTCCATAAACCCAATATGTAGTAGACAAGACCTACTCCTTGCTCAGTGAACTGGCCCCAACACCCCCTATTCACCGCACAAGAATATATCTGACTAGTAAGAATCTTCAAACCTATGTATTGATATCTCTCTGTAAGTGAGTCAAGGGGGTGTAAAGCGGCCTAAACACAGCCGTGAAAAGCAGCTAAACCCCATTATAAAAATAAATTACTTTTCAAAACCCGTGAAACAAAGACAGTGAAAGAGAGAGAAATTCTTACAAAATTCGTTCAGGGGCTGTGATGCAACCTGGATTGACCATATCTAGACCCACAGCTGATTGAGACATAAGGGTGGACACTCTTGGGGCTGAGAGGTTTGGTGAGGTTCCGTGAGCCAACGCAGACCCTTTAAAGTAATACTGCATGGTACCCATCCCATGGGTCCCAAATCTCCAGGTTCAAGGGCATCTTCCTACGTCGAAAACATGCATGAGAAACCCAGAAGATGGTACACGGTGTGATCGGGAAAGGTTTCTAAAACGCACCTCATTTCTCATCTCCTTGTGCTCGGCTTCGCCATTCCAGCCGCTTTACTAGCCATCTCCCTCCTTGGAGAATCAGCACCTTTAACCTCCTGTTCCGTACAGGTTGCAATTTGTCCTGAGGATGAACGGGAAGAGGGGAAACCAATGAAAGACTAGCTCTAGGGGTTGGGACAGGCACAGGTCACTCTATTTTCCCATCAGGAAGAAGAATTAACCACAAGCTCAGCCTGCCCCCCAGAACCAGAAGAGGGCCTGAAGCAATCCTGCACTTTTGCGGCCAGCTCCCAGAAAAGCGACTGGAAAAATGGAGCTCAGGACACTGCAATTCACAAACCTGCAGAGTTATAAATGATAACTCTCGTCCACAAATGTATTGAGGGAAGGCAACGAAGAGGCTTTGAAAGCAAGGCAGAATTGCAGGAAACAGATTTCAGGAGGTAGATTCGAATCGCCTTGAAAGCACATGAAAAGCGGCAAAACGTGGACAATGATGCCCTTGGCCAAAAAGGGCGTATGCGTTTCTTCCTGAATATATTCAGGAAAAAACGCATACGCCCTTTTTGGCCAACCAAGCCACCTGGAAAGGCAAATCAGCGCTCCAAAGAAGTCTCGCTTCCCAGCGGGCAAAAGGGCCATGCGGAAAAAAGAGTCCAAACCAGAAATGCAGGACCGGCCATGGAGAAATGGGAGCCTTGCTACGCTGATGAGCGGGATGTAAATTGCCAACAGCCACTCTGGAGAAGTGTACGGTGTGTCCTGAAACATCTAAAAAACACAGCTTGGAGAGCATAGGGCCCTCCCACTCATGGGCGTATAAATTGGGAAAACTAAAAATCAGCAAGACACAGGCACCCCAAAGTTTAGGGCTGCTCTGTTGACAAGAACCCCCACATCATTACACCTTAAATATCCTAGGAAAGAGAAAAGGGGATAAAGAAGTTGTGGTCCTCATGTACAATGGAATAGCACTCAGCCATGAAATCAATGTCATAAGGCTAGTAGCAGCACGATGAGTGGATTTAGGTACGACGATTCTAAGTGAAATACGTCACACAGAAAAAGACACTTATCATAAGATATCACTTATAGAGGGAATGTAAAAACCGCTACACTTGAACTGAATTACAAAACAGAACAGAGTCACACGTCCAGAAAACACACTATGGCAGCTGAACGGGAAAGGTGAGGTGGGGTGATGCATAAAACAACGGTTTCAAATTAGTTCCGATACCGTTCCATAAACCCAATATGTAGTAGACAAGACCTACTCCTTGCTCAGTGAACTGGCCCCAACACCCCCTATTCACCGCACAAGAATATATCTGACTAGTAAGAATCTTCAAACCTATGTATTGATATCTCTCTGTAAGTGAGTCAAGGGGATGTAAAGTGGCATAAACACAGCCGTGAAAAGCAGCTAAACCCCATTATAAAAATAAATTACTTTTCAAAACCCGTGAAACAAAGACAGTGAAAGAGAGAGAAATTCTTACAAAATTCGTTCAGGGGCTGTGATGCAACCTGGATTGACCATATCTAGACCCACAGCTGATTGAGACATAAGGGTGGATATTCTTGGGGCTCAGAGTTTTGGTGAGGTTGCCTGAGCCAACACAGACCCTTTAAAGTAATACTGCATGGTACCCATCCCATGGGTCCCAAATCTCCAGGTTCAAGGGCATCTTCCTACGTCGAAAACATGCATGAGAAACCCAGAAGATGGTACACCGTGTGATCGGGAAAGGTTTCTAAAACGCACCTCATTTCTCAACTCCTTATGCACGGGTTCGCCATTCCAGCCGCTTTACTAGCCATCTCCCTCCTTGGAGAATTAGCACCTTTAAGCTCCTGTTCCGTACAGGTTGCAAATTGTCCTGAGGATGAACGGGAAGAGGGGGAACCAATGAGAGACTAGCTCTAGGGGTTGGGACAGGCACAGGTCACTCTATTTTCCCATCAGGAAGAAGAATTAACCACAAGCTCAGCCTGCCCCCCAGAACCAGAAGAGGGCCTGAAGCAATCCTGCACTTTTGCGGCCAGCTCCCAGAAAAGCGACTGGAAAAATGGAGCTCAGGGCACTGCAATTCACAAACCTGCAGAGTTATAAATGATAACTCTCGTCCACAAATGTATTGAGGGAAGGCAACGAAGAGGCTTTGAAAGCAAGGCAGAATTGCAGGAAACAGATTTCAGGAGGTAGATTCGAATCGCCTTGAAAGCACATGAAAAGCGGCAAAACGTGGACAATGATGCCCTTGGCCAAAAAGGGCGTATGCGTTTTTTCCTGAATATATTCAGGAAAAAACGCATACGCCCTTTTTGGCCAACCAAGCTACCTGGAAAGGCAAATCAGCGCTCCAAAGAAGTCTCGCTTCCCAGCGGGCAAAAGGGCCATGCGGAAAAAAGTGTCCAAACCAGAAACGCAGGACCGGCCATTGAGAAATGGGAGCCTTGCTACGCTGATGGGCGGGATGTAAATTGCCAACAGCCACTCTGGAGAAGTGTACGGTGTGTCCTGAAACATCTAAAAAACACAGCTTGGAGAGCATAGGGCACTTCCACTCATGGGCGTATAAATTGGGAAAACTAATAATCAGAAAGACACAGGCACCCCAAAGTTTAGGGCTGCTCTGTTGACAAGAACCTCCACTTCATTACACCTTAAATATCCTAGGAAAGAGAAAAGTGGATAAAGAAGTTGTGGTCCTCATGTACAATGGAATATCACTCAACCATGAAATCCACGTCATAAGGCTAGTAGCAGCACGATGAGTGGATTTAGGTACGACGATTCTAAGTGAAATAAGTCACACAGAAAAAGACACTTATCATAAGATATCACTTATAGAGGGAATATAAAAACCGCTACACTTGAACTGAATTACAAAACAGAACAGAGTCACACGTTCAGAAAACACACTATGGCTGCTGAACGGGAAAGGTGAGTTTTGGTGATGCATAAAACAAGGGTTTCAAATTAGCTCAGATACCGTTCCATAAACCCAATATGCAGTAGACAAGACCTACTCCTTGCTCAGTGAACTGGACTCAACACCCCCTATTCACCGCACAAGAATATATCTGACTAGTAAGAATCTTCAAACCTATGTATTGATCTCTCTCTGTAAGTGAGTCAAGGGGGTGTAAAGCGGCATAAACACAGCCGTGAAAAGCAGCTAAACCCCATTATAAAAATAAATTACTAAAAAAAAAAATAAATAAAATAAATAAATAAATAAATAAATTACTTTTCAAAACCCGTGAAACAAAGACAGTGAAAGAGAGAGAAATTCTTACAAAATTCGTTCAGGGGCTGTGATGCAACCTGGATTGACCATATCTAGACCCACAGCTGATTGAGACATAAGGGTGGATATTCTTGGGGCTCAGAGTTTTGGTGAGGTTGCCTGAGCCAACGCAGACCCTTTAAAGTAATACTGCATGGTACCCATCCCATGGGTCCCAAATCTCCAGGTTCAAGGGCATCTTCCTACGTCGAAAACATGCATGAGAAACCCAGAAGATGGTACACCGTGTGATCGGGAAAGGTTTCTAAAACGCACCTCATTTCTCAACTCCTTATGCATGGGTTCGCCATTCCAGCCGCTTTACTAGCCATCTCCCTCCTTGGAGAATTAGCACCTTTAAGCTCCTGTTCCGTACAGGTTGCAAATTGTCCTGAGGATGAACGGGAAGAGGGGGAACCAATGAGAGACTAGCTCTAGGGGTTGGGACAGGCACAGGTCACTCTATTTTCCCATCAGGAAGAAGAATTAACCACAAGCTCAGCCTGCCCCCCAGAACCAGAAGAGGGCCTGAAGCAATCCTGCACTTTTGCGGCCAGCTCCCAGAAAAGCGACTGGAAAAATGGAGCTCAGGGCACTGCAATTCACAAACCTGCAGAGTTATAAATGATAACTCTCGTCCACAAATGTATTGAGGGAAGGCAACGAAGAGGCTTTGAAAGCAAGGCAGAATTGCAGGAAACAGATTTCAGGAGGTAGATTCGAATCGCCTTGAAAGCACATGAAAAGCGGCAAAACGTGGACAATGATGCCCTTGGCCAAAAAGGGCGTATGCGTTTTTTCCTGAATATATTCAGGAAAAAACGCATACGCCCTTTTTGTCCAACCAAGCTACCTGGAAAGGCAAATCAGCGCTCCAAAGAAGTCTCGCTTCCCAGCGGGCAAAAGGGCCATGCGGAAAAAAGTGTCCAAACCAGAAACGCAGGACCGGCCATTGAGAAATGGGAGCCTTGCTACGCTGATGGGCGGGATGTAAATTGCCAACAGCCACTCTGGAGAAGTGTACGGTGTGTCCTGAAACATCTAAAAAACACAGCTTGGAGAGCATAGGGCACTTCCACTCATGGGCGTATAAATTGGGAAAACTAATAATCAGAAAGACACAGGCACCCCAAAGTTTAGGGCTGCTCTGTTGACAAGAACCTCCACTTCATTACACCTTAAATATCCTAGGAAAGAGAAAAGTGGATAAAGAAGTTGTGGTCCTCATGTACAATGGAATATCACTCAGCCATGAAATCCACGTCATAAGGCTAGTAGCAGCACGATGAGTGGATTTAGGTACGACGATTCTAAGTGAAATAAGTCACACAGAAAAAGACACTTATCATAAGATATCACTTATAGAGGGAATATAAAAACCGCTACACTTGAACTGAATTACAAAACAGAACAGAGTCACACGTTCAGAAAACACACTATGGCTGCTGAACGGGAAAGGTGAGTTTTGGTGATGCATAAAACAAGGGTTTCAAATTAGCTCAGATACCGTTCCATAAACCCAATATGCAGTAGACAAGACCTACTCCTTGCTCAGTGAACTGGACTCAACACCCCCTATTCACCGCACAAGAATATATCTGACTAGTAAGAATCTTCAAACCTATGTATTGATCTCTCTCTGTAAGTGAGTCAAGGGGGTGTAAAGCGGCATAAACACAGCCGTGAAAAGCAGCTAAACCCCATTATAAAAATAAATTACTAAAAAAAAAAATAAATAAAATAAATAAATAAATAAATAAATTACTTTTCAAAACCCGTGAAACAAAGACAGTGAAAGAGAGAGAAATTCTTACAAAATTCGTTCAGGGGCTGTGATGCAACCTGGATTGACCATATCTAGACCCACAGCTGATTGAGACATAAGGGTGGACACTCTTGGGGCTGAGAGGTTTGGTGAGGTTGCGTGAGCCAACGCAGACCCTTTAAAGTAATACTGCATGGTACCCATCCCATGGGTCCCAAATCTCCAGGTTCAAGGGCATCTTCCTACGTCGAAAACATGCATGAGAATCCCAGAAGATGGTACACCGTGTGATCGGGAAAGGTTTCTAAAACGCACCTCATTTCTCATCTCCTTGTGCTCGGGTTCGCCATTCCAGCCGCTTTACTAGCCATCTCCCTCCTTGGAGAATCAGCACCTTTAAGCTCCTGTTCCGTACAGGTTGCAATTTGTCCTGAGGATGAACGGGAAGAGGGGGAACCAATGAAAGACTAGCTCTAGGGGTTGGGACAAGCACAGGTCACTCTATTTTCCCATCAGGAAGAAGAATTAACCACAAGCTCAGCCTGCCCCCCAGAACCAGAAGAGGGCCTGAAGCAATCCTGCACTTTTGCGGCCAGCTCCCAGAAAAGCGACTGGAAAAATGGAGCTCAGGGCACTGCAATTCCCAAACCTGCAGAGTTATAAATGATAACTCTCGTCCACAAATGTATTGAGGGAAGGCAACGAAGAGGCTTTGAAAGCAAGGCAGAATTGCAGGAAACAGATTTCAGGAGGTAGATTCGAATCGCCTTGAAAGCACATGAAAAGCGGCAAAACGTGGACAACGATGCCCTTGGCCAAAAAGGGCGTATGCGTTTTTTCCTGAATATATTCAGGAAAAAGCGCATACGCCCTTTTTGGCCAACCAAGTCACCTGGAAAGGCAAATCAGCGCTCCAAAGAAGTCTCGCTTCCCAGCGGGCAAAAGGGCCATGCGGAAAAATGTGTCCAAACCAGAAATGCAGGACAGGCCATGGAGAAATGGGAGCCTTGCTACGCTGATGGGCGGGATGTAAATTGCCAACAGCCACTCTGGAGAAGTGTACGGTGTGTCCTGAAACATCTAAAAAACACAGCTTGGAGAGCATATGGCACTTCCACTCATGGGCGTATAAATTGGGAGAACTAAAAATCAGCAAGACACAGGCACCCCAAAGTTTAGGGCTGCTCTGTTGACAAGAACCCCCACTTCATTAAACCTTAAATATCCTAGGAAAGAGAAAATTGGATAAAGAAATTGTGGTCCTCATGTACAATGGAATATCACTCAGCCATGAAATCCACGTCATAAGGCTAGTAGCAGCACGATGAGTGGATTTAGGTACGACGATTCTAAGTGGAATAAGTCACACAGAAAAAGACACTTATCATAAGATATCACTTATAGAGGGAATATAAAAACCGCTACACTTGAACTGAATTACAAAACAGAACAGAGTCACACGTTCAGAAAACACACTATGGCTGCTGAACGGGAAAGGTGAGGTGGGGTGATGCATGAAACAAGGGTTTCAAATTAGCTCAGATACCGTTCCATAAACCCAATATGTAGTAGAGAAGACCTACTCCTTGCTCAGTGAACTGGACTCAACACCCCCTATGCACCGCACAAGAATATATCTGACTAGTAAGAATCTTCAAACCTATGTATTGATATCTCTCTGTAAGTGAATCAAGGGGGTGTAAAGCGGCATAAACACAGCCGTGAAAAGCAGCTAAACCCCATTATAAAAATAAATTACTTTTCAAAACCCGTGAAACAAAGACAGTGAAAGAGAGAGAAATTCTTACAAAATTCGTTCAGGGGCTGTGATGCAACCTGGATTGACCATATCTAGACCCACAGCTGATTGAGACATAAGGGTGGACACTCTTGGGGCTCAGAGGTTTGGTGAGGTTGTGTGAGCCAACGCAGACCCTTTAAAGTAATACTGCATGGTACCCATCCCATGGGTCCCAAATCTCCAGGTTCAAGGGCATCTTCCTACGTCGGAAACATGCATGAGAAACCCAGAAGATGGTACACCGTGTGATCGGGAAAGGTTTCTAAAACGCACCTCATTTCTCATCTCCTTGTGCTCGGGTTCGCCATTCCAGCCGCTTTACTAGCCATCTCCCTCCTTGGAGAATCAGCACCGTTAACCTCCTGTTCCGTACAGGTTGCAATTTGTCCTGAGGATGAACGGGAAGAGGGGGAACCAATGAGAGGCTAGCTTTAGGGGTTGGGACAGGCACAGGTCACTCTATTTTCCCATCAGGAAGAAGAATTAACCACAAGCTCAGCCTGCCCCCCAGAACCAGAAGAGGGCCTGAAGCAATCCTGCACTTTTGCGGCCAGCTCCCAAAAAAGCGACTGGAAAAATGGAGCTCAGGGGCACTGCAATTCACAAACCTGCAGAGTTATAAATGATAACTCTCGCCAACAAATATATTGAGGGAAGGCAACGAAGAGGCTTTGAAAGCAAGGCAGAATTGCAGGAAACAGATTTCAGAGGTAGATTCGAATCGCCTTTGAAGCACATGAAAAGCGGCAAATCGTGGACAATGATGCCCTTGGCCAAAAAGGGCGTATGCGTTTTTTCCTGAATATATTCAGGAAAAAAACGCATACGCCCTTTTTGGCCAACCTAGCCACCTGGAAAGGCAAATCAGCACTCCAAAGAAGTCTCGCTTCCCAGCGGGCAAAAGGGCCATGCGGAAAAAAGTGTCCAAACCAGAAATGCAGGACCGGCCATGGAGAAATGGGAGCCTTGCTACGCTGATGGGCGGGATGTAAATTGCCAACAGCCACTCTGGAGAAGTGTACGGTGTGTCCTGAAACATCTAAAAAGCACAGCTTGGAGAGCATAGGGCACTTCCCCTCATGGGCGTATAAATTGGGAAAACTAAAAATCAGCAAGACACAGGCACCCCAAAGTTTAGGGCTGCTCTGTTGACAAGAACCCCCACTTCATTACACCTTAAATATCCTAGGAAAGAGAAAAGTGGATAAAGAAGTTGTGGTCCTCATGTACAATGGAATAGCACTCAGCCATGAAATCCACGTCATAAGGCTAGTAGCAGCACGATGAGTGGATTTAGGTACGACGATTCTAAGTGAAATAAGTCACACATAAAAAGACACTTATCATAAGATATCACTTATAGAGGGAATATAAAAACCGCTACACTTGAACTGAATTACAAAACAGAACAGAGTCACACGTGTAGAAAACACACTATGTTTGCTGAACGGGCAATGTGAGGTGGGGTGATGCATAAAACATGGGTTTCAAATTAGCTCCGATACCGTTCCATAAACCCAATATGTAAGAGACAAGGCCTATTCCTTTTTCAGTGAACTGGACTCAACACCCCCTATTCACCGCACAAGAATATATCTGACTAGTAAAAATCTTCAAACCTATGTATTGATATCTCTCTGTAAGTGAGTCAAGGGGGTTTAAAGCGGCATAAACACAGCCGTGAAAAGCAGCTAAACCCCATTATAAAAATGAATTACTTTTCAAAACCCGTGAAACAAAGACAGTGAAAGAGAGAGAAATTCTTACAAAATTCGTTCAGGGGTTGTGATGCCACCTGGATTGACCATATCTAGACCCACAGCTGATTGAGACATAAGGGTGGACACTCTTGGGGCTCAGAGGTTTGGTGAGGTTGCGTGAGCCAACGCAGACCCTTTAAAGTAATACTGCATGGTACCCATTCCATGGGTCCCAAATCTCCAGGTTCAAGGGCATCTTCCTACGTCGAAAACATGCATGAGAAACCCAGAAGATGGTACACCGTGTGATCAGGAAAGGTTTCTAAAACGCACCTCATTTCTCATCTCCTTGTGCTCGGGTTCGCCATTCCAGCCGCTTTACTAGCCATCTCCCTCCTTGGAGAATCAGCACCGTTAACCTCCTGTTCCGTACAGGTTGCAATTTGTCCTGAGGATGAACGGGAAGAGGGGGAACCAATGAGAGGCTAGCTTTAGGGGTTGGGACAGGCACAGGTCACTCTATTTTCCCATCAGGAAGAAGAATTAACCACAAGCTCAGCCTGCCCCCCAGAACCAGAAGAGGGCCTGAAGCAATCCTGCACTTTTGCGGCCAGCTCCCAAAAAAGCGAATGGAAAAATGGAGCTCAGGGGCACTGCAATTCACAAACCTGCAGAGTTATAAATGATAACTCTCGTCCACAAATATATTGAGGGAAGGCAACGAAGAGGCTTTGAAAGCAAGGCAGAATTGCAGGAAACAGATTTCAGGAAGTAGATTCGAATCGCCTTGAAAGCACATGAAAAGCGGCAAAACGTGGACAATGATGCCCTTGGCCAAAAAGGGCTTATGCGTTTTTTTCCAGAATATATTCAGGAAAAAACGCCTAAGCACTTTTTGGCCAACCAAGCAACCTGGAAAGGCAAATCAGCGCTCCAAAGAAGTCTCGCTTCCCAGCGGGCAAAAGGGCCATGCGGAAAAAAGATTCCAAACCAGAAATGCAGGACCGGCCATGGAGAAATGGGAGCCTTGCTACGCTGATGAGCGGGATGTAAATTGCCAACAGCCACTCTGGAGAAGTGTACGGTGTGTCCTGAAATATCTAAAAAACACAGATTGGAGAGCATAGGGCCCTTCCACTCATGGGCGTATAAATTGGGAAAACTAAAAATCAGCAAGACACAGGCACCCCAAAGTTTAGGGCTGCTCTGTTGACAAGAACCCCCACATCATTACACCTTAAATATCCTAGGAAAGAGAAAAGGGGATAAAGAAGTTGTGGTCCTCATGTACAATGGAATAGCACTCAGCCATGAAATCAACGTCATAAGGCTAGTAGCAGCACGATGAGTGGATTTAGGTACGACGATTCTAAGTGAAATAAGTCACACAGAAAAAGACACTTATCATAAGATATCACTTATAGAGGGAATGTAAAAACCACTACACTTGAACTGAATTACAAAACAGAACAGAGTCACACGTCCAGAAAACACACTATGGCTGCTGAACGGGAAAGGTGAGGTGGGGTGATGCATAAAACAAGGGTTTCAAATTACTTCCGATACCGTTCCATAAACCCAATATGTAGTAGACAAGACCTACTCCTTGCTCAGTGAACTGGCCCCAACACCCCCTATTCACCGCACAAGAATATATCTGACTAGTAAGAATCTTCAAACCTATGTATTGATATCTCTCTGTAAGTGAGTCAAGGGGGTGTAAAGCGGCCTAAACACAGCCAAGAAAAGCAGCTAAACCCCATTATAAAAAGAAATTACTTTTCAAAACCCGTGAAACAAAGACAGTGAAAGAGAGAGAAATTCTTACCAAATTCGTTCAGGGGCTGTGATGCAACCTGGATTGACCATATCTAGACCCACAGCTGATTGAGACATAAGGGTGGACACTCTTGGGGCTGAGAGGTTTGGTGAGGTTGCGTGAGCCAACGCAGACCCTTTAAAGTAATACTGCATGGTACCCATCCCATGGGTCCCAAATCTCCAGGTTCAAGGGCATCTTCCTACGTCGAAAACATGCATGAGAAACCCAGAAGATGGTACACCGTGTGATCGGGAAAGGTTTCTAAAACGCACTTCATTTCTCATCTCCTTGTGCTCGGGTTCGCCATTCCAGCCGCTTTACTACCCATCTCCCTCCTTGGAGAATCAGCACCTTTAAGCTCCTGTTCCGTACAGGTTGCAATTTGTCCTGAGGATGAACCGGAAGAGGGGGAACCAATGAAAGACTAGCTCTAGGGGTTGGGACAAGCACAGGTCACTCTATTTTCCCATCAGGAAGAAGAATTAACCACAAGCTCAGCCTGCCCCCCAGAACCAGAAGAGGGCCTGAAGCAATCCTGCACTTTTGCGGCCAGCTCCCAAAAAAGCGACTGGAAAAATGGAGCTCAGGGGCACTGCAATTCACAAACCTGCAGAGTTATAAATGATAACTCTCGCCAACAAATATATTGAGGGAAGGCAACGAAGAGGCTTTGAAAGCAAGGCAGAATTGCAGGAAACAGATTTCAGAGGTAGATTCGAATCGCCTTTGAAGCACATGAAAAGCGGCAAATCGTGGAGAATGATGCCCTTGGCCAAAAAGGGCGTATGCGTTTTTTCCTGAATATATTCAGGAAAAAAACGCATACGCCCTTTTTGGCCAACCTAGCCACCTGGAAAGGCAAATCAGCACTCCAAAGAAGTCTCGCTTCCCAGCGGGCAAAAGGGCCATGCGGAAAAAAGTGTCCAAACCAGAAATGCAGGACCGGCCATGGAGAAATGGGAGCCTTGCTACGCTGATGGGCGGGATGTAAATTGCCAACAGCCACTCTGGAGAAGTGTACGGTGTGTCCTGAAACATCTAAAAAGCACAGCTTGGAGAGCATAGGGCACTTCCCCTCATGGGCGTATAAATTGGGAAAACTAAAAATCAGCAAGACACAGGCACCCCAAAGTTTAGGGCTGCTCTGTTGACAAGAACCCCCACTTCATTACACCTTAAATATCCTAGGAAAGAGAAAAGTGGATAAAGAAGTTGTGGTCCTCATGTACAATGGAATAGCACTCAGCCATGAAATCCACGTCATAAGGCTAGTAGCAGCACGATGAGTGGATTTAGGTACGACGATTCTAAGTGAAATAAGTCACACAGAAAAAGACACTTATCATAAGATATCACTTATAGAGGGAATATAAAAACCGCTACACTTGAACTGAATTACAAAACAGAACAGAGTCACACGTGTAGAAAACACACTATGTTTGCTGAACGGGCAATGTGAGGTGGGGTGATGCATAAAACATGGGTTTCAAATTAGCTCCGATACCGTTCCATAAACCCAATATGTAAGAGACAAGGCCTATTCCTTTTTCAGTGAACTGGACTCAACACCCCCTATTCACCGCACAAGAATATATCTGACTAGTAAAAATCTTCAAACCTATGTATTGATATCTCTCTGTAAGTGAGTCAAGGGGGTTTAAAGCGGCATAAACACAGCCGTGAAAAGCAGCTAAACCCCATTATAAAAATGAATTACTTTTCAAAACCCGTGAAACAAAGACAGTGAAAGAGAGAGAAATTCTTACAAAATTCGTTCAGGGGCTGTGATGCCACCTGGATTGACCATATCTAGACCCACAGCTGATTGAGACATAAGGGTGGACACTCTTGGGGCTCAGAGGTTTGGTGAGGTTGCGTGAGCCAACGCAGACCCTTTAAAGTAATACTGCATGGTACCCATTCCATGGGTCCCAAATCTCCAGGTTCAAGGGCATCTTCCTACGTCGAAAACATGCATGAGAAACCCAGAAGATGGTACACCGTGTGATCAGGAAAGGTTTCTAAAACGCACCTCATTTCTCATCTCCTTGTGCTCGGGTTCGCCATTCCAGCCGCTTTACTAGCCATCTCCCTCCTTGGAGAATCAGCACCGTTAACCTCCTGTTCCGTACAGGTTGCAATTTGTCCTGAGGATGAACGGGAAGAGGGGGAACCAATGAGAGGCTAGCTTTAGGGGTTGGGACAGGCACAGGTCACTCTATTTTCCCATCAGGAAGAAGAATTAACCACAAGCTCAGCCTGCCCCCCAGAACCAGAAGAGGGCCTGAAGCAATCCTGCACTTTTGCGGCCAGCTCCCAAAAAAGCGAATGGAAAAATGGAGCTCAGGGGCACTGCAATTCACAAACCTGCAGAGTTATAAATGATAACTCTCGTCCACAAATATATTGAGGGAAGGAAACGAAGAGGCTTTGAAAGCAAGGCAGAATTGCAGGAAACAGATTTCAGGAGGTAGATTCGAATCGCCTTGAAAGCACATGAAAAGCGGCAAAACGTGGACAATGATGCCCTTGGCCAAAAAGGGCTTATGCGTTTTTTTCCAGAATATATTCAGGAAAAAACGCCTAAGCACTTTTTGGCCAACCAAGCAACCTGGAAAGGCAAATCAGCGCTCCAAAGAAGTCTCGCTTCCCAGCGGGCAAAAGGGCCATGCGGAAAAAAGATTCCAAACCAGAAATGCAGGACCGGCCATGGAGAAATGGGAGCCTTGCTACGCTGATGAGCGGGATGTAAATTGCCAACAGCCACTCTGGAGAAGTGTACGGTGTGTCCTGAAATATCTAAAAAACACAGATTGGAGAGCATAGGGCCCTTCCACTCATGGGCGTATAAATTGGGAAAACTAAAAATCAGCAAGACACAGGCACCCCAAAGTTTAGGGCTGCTCTGTTGACAAGAACCCCCACATCATTACACCTTAAATATCCTAGGAAAGAGAAAAGGGGATAAAGAAGTTGTGGTCCTCATGTACAATGGAATAGCACTCAGCCATGAAATCAACGTCATAAGGCTAGTAGCAGCACGATGAGTGGATTTAGGTACGACGATTCTAAGTGAAATAAGTCACACAGAAAAAGACACTTATCATAAGATATCACTTATAGAGGGAATGTAAAAACCACTACACTTGAACTGAATTACAAAACAGAACAGAGTCACACGTCCAGAAAACACACTATGGCTGCTGAACGGGAAAGGTGAGGTGGGGTGATGCATAAAACAAGGGTTTCAAATTACTTCCGATACCGTTCCATAAACCCAATATGTAGTAGACAAGACCTACTCCTTGCTCAGTGAACTGGCCCCAACACCCCCTATTCACCGCACAAGAATATATCTGACTAGTAAGAATCTTCAAACCTATGTATTGATATCTCTCTGTAAGTGAGTCAAGGGGGTGTAAAGCGGCCTAAACACAGCCGTGAAAAGCAGCTAAACCCCTTTATAAAAATAAATTACTTTTCAAAACCCGTGAAACAAAGACAGTGAAAGAGAGAGAAATTCTTACCAAATTCGTTCAGGGGCTGTGATGCAACCTGGATTGACCATATCTAGACCCACAGCTGATTGAGACATAAGGGTGGACACTCTTGGGGCTGAGAGGTTTGGTGAGGTTGCGTGAGCCAACGCAGACCCTTTAAAGTAATACTGCATGGTACCCATCCCATGGGTCCCAAATCTCCAGGTTCAAGGGCATCTTCCTACGTCGAAAACATGCATGAGAAACCCAGAAGATGGTACACCGTGTGATCGGGAAAGGTTTCTAAAACGCACCTCATTTCTCATCTCCTTGTGCTCGGGTTCGCCATTCCAGCCGCTTTACTACCCATCTCCCTCCTTGGAGAATCAGCACCTTTAAGCTCCTGTTCCGTATAGGTTGCAATTTGTCCTGAGGATGAACCGGAAGAGGGGGAACCAATGAAAGACTAGCTCTAGGGGTTGGGACAAGCACAGGTCACTCTATTTTCCCATCAGGAAGAAGAATTAACCACAAGCTCAGCCTGCCCCCCAGAACCAGAAGAGGGCCTGAAGCAATCCTGCACTTTTGCGGCCAGCTCCCAGAAAAGCGACTGGAAAAATGGAGCTCAGGGCACTGCAATTCCCAAACCTGCAGAGTTATAAATGATAACTCTCGTCCACAAATGTATTGAGGGAAGGCAACGAAGAGGCTTTGAAAGCAAGGCAGAATTGCAGGAAACAGATTTCAGGAGGTAGATTCGAATCGCCTTGAAAGCACATGAAAAGCGGCAAAACGTGGACAATGATGCCCTTGGCCAAAAAGGGCGTATGCGTTTTTTCCTGAATATATTCAGGAAAAAGCGCATACGCCCTTTTTGGCCAACCAATCCACCTGGAAATGCAAATCAGCGCTCCAAAGAAGTCTCGCTTCCCAGCGGGCAAAAGGGCCATGCGGAAAAAAGTGTCCAAACCAGAAATGCAGGACAGGCCATGGAGAAATGGGAGCCTTGTTACGCTGATGGGCGGGATGTAAATTGCCAACAGCCACTCTGGAGAAGTGTACGGTGTGTCCTGAAACATCTAAAAAACACAGCTTGGAGAGCATAAGGCACTTCCACTCATGGGCGTATAAATTGGGAGAACTAAAAATCAGCAAGACACAGGCACCCCAAAGTTTAGGGCTGCTCTGTTGACAAGAACCCCCACTTCATTAAACCTTAAATATCCTAGGAAAGAGAAAATTGGATAAAGAAGTTGTGGTCCTCATGTACAATGGAATATCACTCAGCCATGAAATCCACGTCATAAGGCTAGTAGCAGCACGATGAGTGGATTTAGGTACGACGATTCTAAGTGGAATAAGTCACACAGAAAAAGACACTTATCATAAGATATCACTTATAGAGGGAATATAAAAACCGCTACACTTGAACTGAATTACAAAACAGAACAGAGTCACACGTTCAGAAAACACACTATGGCTGCTGAACGGGAAAGGTGAGGTGGGGTGATGCATGAAACAAGGGTTTCAAATTAGCTCAGATACCGTTCCATAAACCCAATATGTAGTAGAGAAGACCTACTCCTTGCTCAGTGAACTGGACTCAACACCCCCTATTCACCGCACAAGAATATATCTGACTAGTAAGAATCTTCAAACCTATGTATTGATATCTCTCTGTAAGTGAATCAAGGGGGTGTAAAGCGGCATAAACACAGACGTGAAAAGCAGCTAAACCCCATTATAAAAATAAATTACTTTTCAAAACCCGTGAAACAAAGACAGTGAAAGAGAGAGAAATTCTTACCAAATTCGTTCAGGGGCTGTGATGCAACCTGGATTGACCATATCTAGACCCACAGCTGATTGAGACATAAGGGTGGACACTCTTGGGGCTCAGAGGTTTGGTGAGGTTGCGTGAGCCAACGCAGACCCTTTAAAGTAATACTGCATGGTACCCATCCCATGGGTCCCAAATCTCCAGGTTCAAGGGCATCTTCCTACGTCGAAAACATGCATGAGAAACCCAGAAGATGGTACACCGTGTGATCGGGAAAGGTTTCTAAAACGCACCTCATTTCTCATCTCCTTGTGCTCGGGTTCGCCATTCCAGCCGCTTTACTACCCATCTCCCTCCTTGGAGAATCAGCACCTTTAAGCTCCTGTTCCGTACAGGTTGCAATTTGTCCTGAGGATGAACCGGAAGAGGGGGAACCAATGAAAGACTAGCTCTAGGGGTTGGGACAAGCACAGGTCACTCTATTTTCCCATCAGGAAGAAGAATTAACCACAAGCTCAGCCTGCCCCCCAGAACCAGAAGAGGGCCTGAAGCAATCCTGCACTTTTGCGGCCAGCTCCCAAAAAAGCGACTGGAAAAATGGAGCTCAGGGGCACTGCAATTCACAAACCTGCAGAGTTATAAATGATAACTCTCGCCAACAAATATATTGAGGGAAGGCAACGAAGAGGCTTTGAAAGCAAGGCAGAATTGCAGGAAACAGATTTCAGAGGTAGATTCGAATCGCCTTTGAAGCACATGAAAAGCGGCAAATCGTGGACAATGATGCCCTTGGCCAAAAAGGGCGTATGCGTTTTTTCCTGAATATATTCAGGAAAAAAACGCATACGCCCTTTTTGGCCAACCTAGCCACCTGGAAAGGCAAATCAGCACTCCAAAGAAGTCTCGCTTCCCAGCGGGCAAAAGGGCCATGCGGAAAAAAGTGTCCAAACCAGAAATGCAGGACCGGCCATGGAGAAATGGGAGCCTTGCTACGCTGATGGGCGGGATGTAAATTGCCAACAGCCACTCTGGAGAAGTGTACGGTGTGTCCTGAAACATCTAAAAAGCACAGCTTGGAGAGCATAGGGCACTTCCCCTCATGGGCGTATAAATTGGGAAAACTAAAAATCAGCAAGACACAGGCACCCCAAAGTTTAGGGCTGCTCTGTTGACAAGAACCCCCACTTCATTACACCTTAAATATCCTAGGAAAGAGAAAAGTGGATAAAGAAGTTGTGGTCCTCATGTACAATGGAATAGCACTCAGCCATGAAATCCACGTCATAAGGCTAGTAGCAGCACGATGAGTGGATTTAGGTACGACGATTCTAAGTGAAATAAGTCACACATAAAAAGACACTTATCATAAGATATCACTTATAGAGGGAATATAAAAACCGCTACACTTGAACTGAATTACAAAACAGAACAGAGTCACACGTGTAGAAAACACACTATGTTTGCTGAACGGGCAATGTGAGGTGGGGTGATGCATAAAACATGGGTTTCAAATTAGCTCCGATACCGTTCCATAAACCCAATATGTAAGAGACAAGGCCTATTCCTTTTTCAGTGAACTGGACTCAACACCCCCTATTCACCGCACAAGAATATATCTGACTAGTAAAAATCTTCAAACCTATGTATTGATATCTCTCTGTAAGTGAGTCAAGGGGGTTTAAAGCGGCATAAACACAGCCGTGAAAAGCAGCTAAACCCCATTATAAAAATGAATTACTTTTCAAAACCCGTGAAACAAAGACAGTGAAAGAGAGAGAAATTCTTACAAAATTCGTTCAGGGGCTGTGATGCCACCTGGATTGACCATATCTAGACCCACAGCTGATTGAGACATAAGGGTGGACACTCTTGGGGCTCAGAGGTTTGGTGAGGTTGCGTGAGCCAACGCAGACCCTTTAAAGTAATACTGCATGGTACCCATTCCATGGGTCCCAAATCTCCAGGTTCAAGGGCATCTTCCTACGTCGAAAACATGCATGAGAAACCCAGAAGATGGTACACCGTGTGATCAGGAAAGGTTTCTAAAACGCACCTCATTTCTCATCTCCTTGTGCTCGGGTTCGCCATTCCAGCCGCTTTACTAGCCATCTCCCTCCTTGGAGAATCAGCACCGTTAACCTCCTGTTCCGTACAGGTTGCAATTTGTCCTGAGGATGAACGGGAAGAGGGGGAACCAATGAGAGGCTAGCTTTAGGGGTTGGGACAGGCACAGGTCACTCTATTTTCCCATCAGGAAGAAGAATTAACCACAAGCTCAGCCTGCCCCCCAGAACCAGAAGAGGGCCTGAAGCAATCCTGCACTTTTGCGGCCAGCTCCCAAAAAAGCGACTGGAAAAATGGAGCTCAGGGGCACTGCAATTCACAAACCTGCAGAGTTATAAATGATAACTCTCGTCCACAAATATATTGAGGGAAGGCAACGAAGAGGCTTTGAAAGCAAGGCAGAATTGCAGGAAACAGATTTCAGGAGGTAGATTCGAATCGCCTTGAAAGCACATGAAAAGCGGCAAAACGTGGACAATGATGCCCTTGGCCAAAAAGGGCTTATGCGTTTTTTTCCAGAATATATTCAGGAAAAAACGCCTAAGCACTTTTTGGCCAACCAAGCAACCTGGAAAGGCAAATCAGCGCTCCAAAGAAGTCTCGCTTCCCAGCGGGCAAAAGGGCCATGCGGAAAAAAGATTCCAAACCAGAAATGCAGGACCGGCCATGGAGAAATGGGAGCCTTGCTACGCTGATGAGCGGGATGTAAATTGCCAACAGCCACTCTGGAGAAGTGTACGGTGTGTCCTGAAATATCTAAAAAACACAGATTGGAGAGCATAGGGCCCTTCCACTCATGGGCGTATAAATTGGGAAAACTAAAAATCAGCAAGACACAGGCACCCCAAAGTTTAGGGCTGCTCTGTTGACAAGAACCCCCACTTCATTACACCTTAAATATCCTAGGAAAGAGAAAAGTGGATAAAGAAGTTGTGGTCCTCATGTACAATGGAATAGCACTCAGCCATGAAATCCACGTCATAAGGCTAGTAGCAGCACGATGAGTGGATTTAGGTACGACGATTCTAAGTGAAATAAGTCACACATAAAAAGACACTTATCATAAGATATCACTTATAGAGGGAATATAAAAACCGCTACACTTGAACTGAATTACAAAACAGAACAGAGTCACACGTGTAGAAAACACACTATGTTTGCTGAACGGGCAATGTGAGGTGGGGTGATGCATAAAACATGGGTTTCAAATTAGCTCCGATACCGTTCCATAAACCCAATATGTAAGAGACAAGGCCTATTCCTTTTTCAGTGAACTGGACTCAACACCCCCTATTCACCGCACAAGAATATATCTGACTAGTAAAAATCTTCAAACCTATGTATTGATATCTCTCTGTAAGTGAGTCAAGGGGGTTTAAAGCGGCATAAACACAGCCGTGAAAAGCAGCTAAACCCCATTATAAAAATGAATTACTTTTCAAAACCCGTGAAACAAAGACAGTGAAAGAGAGAGAAATTCTTACAAAATTCGTTCAGGGGCTGTGATGCCACCTGGATTGACCATATCTAGACCCACAGCTGATTGAGACATAAGGGTGGACACTCTTGGGGCTCAGAGGTTTGGTGAGGTTGCGTGAGCCAACGCAGACCCTTTAAAGTAATACTGCATGGTACCCATTCCATGGGTCCCAAATCTCCAGGTTCAAGGGCATCTTCCTACGTCGAAAACATGCATGAGAAACCCAGAAGATGGTACACCGTGTGATCAGGAAAGGTTTCTAAAACGCACCTCATTTCTCATCTCCTTGTGCTCGGGTTCGCCATTCCAGCCGCTTTACTAGCCATCTCCCTCCTTGGAGAATCAGCACCGTTAACCTCCTGTTCCGTACAGGTTGCAATTTGTCCTGAGGATGAACGGGAAGAGGGGGAACCAATGAGAGGCTAGCTTTAGGGGTTGGGACAGGCACAGGTCACTCTGTTTTCCCATCAGGAAGAAGAATTAACCACAAGCTCAGCCTGCCCCCCAGAACCAGAAGAGGGCCTGAAGCAATCCTGCACTTTTGCGGCCAGCTCCCAAAAAAGCGACTGGAAAAATGGAGCTCAGGGGCACTGCAATTCACAAACCTGCAGAGTTATAAATGATAACTCTCGTCCACAAATATATTGAGGGAAGGCAACGAAGAGGCTTTGAAAGCAAGGCAGAATTGCAGGAAACAGATTTCAGGAGGTAGATTCGAATCGCCTTGAAAGCACATGAAAAGCGGCAAAACGTGGACAATGATGCCCTTGGCCAAAAAGGGCTTATGCGTTTTTTTCCAGAATATATTCAGGAAAAAACGCCTAAGCACTTTTTGGCCAACCAAGCAACCTGGAAAGGCAAATCAGCGCTCCAAAGAAGTCTCGCTTCCCAGCGGGCAAAAGGGCCATGCGGAAAAAAGATTCCAAACCAGAAATGCAGGACCGGCCATGGAGAAATGGGAGCCTTGCTACGCTGATGAGCGGGATGTAAATTGCCAACAGCCACTCTGGAGAAGTGTACGGTGTGTCCTGAAATATCTAAAAAACACAGATTGGAGAGCATAGGGCCCTTCCACTCATGGGCGTATAAATTGGGAAAACTAAAAATCAGCAAGACACAGGCACCCCAAAGTTTAGGGCTGCTCTGTTGACAAGAACCCCCACATCATTACACCTTAAATATCCTAGGAAAGAGAAAAGGGGATAAAGAAGTTGTGGTCCTCATGTACAATGGAATAGCACTCAGCCATGAAATCAACGTCATAAGGCTAGTAGCAGCACGATGAGTGGATTTAGGTACGACGATTCTAAGTGAAATAAGTCACACAGAAAAAGACACTTATCATAAGATATCACTTATAGAGGGAATGTAAAAACCGCTACACTTGAACTGAATTACAAAATAGAACAGAGTCACACGTCCAGAAAACACACTATGGCTGCTGAACGGGAAAGGTGAGGTGGGGTGATGCATAAAACAAGGGTTTCAAATTAGCTCCGATACCGTTCCATAAACCCAATATGTAGTAGACAAGACCTACTCCTTGCTCAGTGAACTGGCCCCAACACCCCCTATTTACCGCACAAGAATATATCTGACTAGTAAGAATCTTCAAACCTATGTATTGATATCTCTCTGTAAGTGAGTCAAGGGGGTGTAAAGTGGCCTAAACACAGCCGTGAAAAGCAGCTAAACCCCATTATAAAAATAAATTACTTTTCAAAACCCGTGAAACAAAGACAGTGAAAGAGAGAGAAATTCTTACCAAATTCGTTCAGGGGCTGTGATGCAACCTGGATTGACCATATCTAGACCCACAGCTGATTGAGACATAAGGGTGGACACTCTTGGGGCTGAGAGGTTTGGTGAGGTTGCGTGAGCCAACGCAGACCCTTTAAAGTAATACTGCATGGTACCCATCCCATGGGTCCCAAATCTCCAGGTTCAAGGGCATCTTCCTACGTCGAAAACATGCATGAGAAACCCAGAAGATGGTACACCGTGTGATCGGGAAAGGTTTCTAAAACGCACCTCATTTCTCATCTCCTTGTGCTCGGCTTCGCCATTCCAGCCGCTTTACTAGCCATCTCCCTCCTTGGAGAATCAGCACCTTTAACCTCCTGTTCCGTACAGGTTGCAATTTGTCCTGAGGATGAACGGGAAGAGGGGGAACCAATGAAAGACTAGCTCTAGGGGTTGGGACAGGCACAGGTCACTCTATTTTCCCATCAGGAAGAAGAATTAACCACAAGCTCAGCCTGCCCCCCAGAACCAGAAGAGGGCCTGAAGCAATCCTGCACTTTTGCGGCCAGCTCCCAGAAAAGCGACTGGAAAAATGGAGCTCAGGGCACGGCAATTCACAAACCTGCAGAGTTATAAATGATAACTCTCGTCCACAAATGTATTGAGGGAAGGCAACGAAGAGGCTTTGAAAGCAAGGCAGAATTGCAGGAAACAGATTTCAGGAGGTAGATTCGAATCGCCTTGAAAGCACATGAAAAGCGGCAAAACGTGGACAATGATGCCCTTGGCCAAAAAGGGCGTATGCGTTTTTTCCTGAATATATTCAGGAAAAAGCGCATACGCCCTTTTTGGCCAACCAAGCCACCTGGAAAGGCAAATCAGCGCTCCAAAGAAGTCTCGCTTCCCGGCGGGCAAAAGGGCCATGCGGAAAAAAGTGTCCAAACCAGAAACGCAGGACAGGCCATGGAGAAATGGGAGCCTTGCTACGCTGATGGGCGGGATGTAAATTGCCAACAGCCACTCTGGAGAAGTGTACGGTGTGTCCTGAAACATCTAAAAAACACAGCTTGGAGAGCATATGGCACTTCCACTCATGGGCGTATAAATTGGGAGAACTAAAAATCAGCAAGACACAGGCACCCCAAAGTTTAGGGCTGCTCTGTTGACAAGAACCCCCACTTCATTAAACCTTAAATATCCTAGGAAAGAGAAAATTGGATAAAGAAGTTGTGGTCCTCATGTACAATGGAATATCACTCAGCCATGAAATCCACGTCATAAGGCTAGTAGCAGCACGATGAGTGGATTTAGGTACGACGATTCTAAGTGGAATAAGTCACACAGAAAAAGACACTTATCATAAGATATCACTTATAGAGGGAATATAAAAACCGCAACACTTGAACTGAATTACAAAACAGAACAGAGTCACACGTTCAGAAAACACACTATGGCTGCTGAACGGGAAAGGTGAGGTGCGGTGATGCATGAAACAAGGGTTTCAAATTAGCTCAGATACCGTTCCATAAACCCAATATGTAGTAGAGAAGACCTACTCCTTGCTCAGTGAACTGGACTCAACACCCCCTATTCACCGCACAAGAATATATCTGACTAGTAAGAATCTTCAAACCTATGTATTGATATGTCTCTGTAAGTGAATCAACGGGGTGTAAAGCGGCATAAACACAGACGTGAAAAGCAGCTAAACCCCATTATAAAAATAAATTACTTTTCAAAACCCGTGAAACAAAGACAGTGAAAGAGAGAGAAATTCTTACAAAATTCGTTCAGGGGCTGTGATGCAACCTGGATTGACCATATCTAGACCCACAGCTGATTGAGACATAAGGGTGGACACTCTTGGGGCTGAGAGGTTCGGTGAGGTTGGGTGAGCCAACGCAGACCCTTTAAAGTAATACTGCATGGTACCCATCCCATGGGTCCCAAATCTCCAGGTTCAAGGGCATCTTCCTACGTCGGAAACATGCATGAGAAACCCAGAAGATGGTACACCGTGTGATCGGGAAAGGTTTCTAAAACGCACCTCATTTCTCATCTCCTTGTGCTCGGGTTCGCCAATCCAGCCGCTTTACTAGCCATCTCCCTCCTTGGAGAATCAGCACCTTTAACCTCCTGTTCCGTACAGGTTGCAATTTGTCCTGAGGATGAACGGGAAGAGGGGGAACCAATGAAAGACTAGCTCTAGGGGTTGGGACAGGCACAGGTCACTCTATTTTCCCATCAGGAAGAAGAATTAACCACAAGCTCAGCCTGCCCCCCAGAACCAGAAGAGGGCCTGAAGCAATCCTGCACTTTTGCGGCCAGCTCCCAAAAAAGCGACTGGAAAAATGGAGCTCAGGGGCACTGCAATTCACAAACCTGCAGAGTTATAAATGATAACTCTCGCCAACAAATATATTGAGGGAAGGCAACGAAGAGGCTTTGAAAGCAAGGCAGAATTGCAGGAAACAGATTTCAGAGGTAGATTCGAATCGCCTTTGAAGCACATGAAAAGCGGCAAATCGTGGACAATGATGCCCTTGGCCAAAAAGGGCGTATGCGTTTTTTCCTGAATATATTCAGGAAAAAAACGCATACGCCCTTTTTGGCCAACCTAGCCACCTGGAAAGGCAAATCAGCACTCCAAAGAAGTCTCGCTTCCCAGCGGGCAAAAGGGCCATGCGGAAAAAAGTGTCCAAACCAGAAATGCAGGACCGGCCATGGAGAAATGGGAGCCTTGCTACGCTGATGGGCGGGATGTAAATTGCCAACAGCCACTCTGGAGAAGTGTACGGTGTGTCCTGAAACATCTAAAAAGCACAGCTTGGAGAGCATAGGGCACTTCCCCTCATGGGCGTATAAATTGGGAAAACTAAAAATCAGCAAGACACAGGCACCCCAAAGTTTAGGGCTGCTCTGTTGACAAGAACCCCCACTTCATTACACCTTAAATATCCTAGGAAAGAGAAAAGTGGATAAAGAAGTTGTGGTCCTCATGTACAATGGAATAGCACTCAGCCATGAAATCCACGTCATAAGGCTAGTAGCAGCACGATGAGTGGATTTAGGTACGACGATTCTAAGTGAAATAAGTCACACAGAAAAAGACACTTATCATAAGATATCACTTATAGAGGGAATATAAAAACCGCTACACTTGAACTGAATTACAAAACAGAACAGAGTCACACGTGTAGAAAACACACTATGTTTGCTGAACGGGCAATGTGAGGTGGGGTGATGCATAAAACATGGGTTTCAAATTAGCTCCGATACCGTTCCATAAACCCAATATGTAAGAGACAAGGCCTATTCCTTTTTCAGTGAACTGGACTCAACACCCCCTATTCACCGCACAAGAATATATCTGACTAGTAAAAATCTTCAAACCTATGTATTGATATCTCTCTGTAAGTGAGTCAAGGGGGTTTAAAGCGGCATAAACACAGCCGTGAAAAGCAGCTAAACCCCATTATAAAAATGAATTACTTTTCAAAACCCGTGAAACAAAGACAGTGAAAGAGAGAGAAATTCTTACAAAATTCGTTCAGGGGCTGTGATGCCACCTGGATTGACCATATCTAGACCCACAGCTGATTGAGACATAAGGGTGGACACTCTTGGGGCTCAGAGGTTTGGTGAGGTTGCGTGAGCCAACGCAGACCCTTTAAAGTAATACTGCATGGTACCCATTCCATGGGTCCCAAATCTCCAGGTTCAAGGGCATCTTCCTACGTCGAAAACATGCATGAGAAACCCAGAAGATGGTACACCGTGTGATCAGGAAAGGTTTCTAAAACGCACCTCATTTCTCATCTCCTTGTGCTCGGGTTCGCCATTCCAGCCGCTTTACTAGCCATCTCCCTCCTTGGAGAATCAGCACCGTTAACCTCCTGTTCCGTACAGGTTGCAATTTGTCCTGAGGATGAACGGGAAGAGGGGGAACCAATGAGAGGCTAGCTTTAGGGGTTGGGACAGGCACAGGTCACTCTGTTTTCCCATCAGGAAGAAGAATTAACCACAAGCTCAGCCTGCCCCCCAGAACCAGAAGAGGGCCTGAAGCAATCCTGCACTTTTGCGGCCAGCTCCCAAAAAAGCGACTGGAAAAATGGAGCTCAGGGGCACTGCAATTCACAAACCTGCAGAGTTATAAATGATAACTCTCGTCCACAAATATATTGAGGGAAGGCAACGAAGAGGCTTTGAAAGCAAGGCAGAATTGCAGGAAACAGATTTCAGGAGGTAGATTCGAATCGCCTTGAAAGCACATGAAAAGCGGCAAAACGTGGACAATGATGCCCTTGGCCAAAAAGGGCTTATGCGTTTTTTTCCAGAATATATTCAGGAAAAAACGCCTAAGCACTTTTTGGCCAACCAAGCAACCTGGAAAGGCAAATCAGCGCTCCAAAGAAGTCTCGCTTCCCAGCGGGCAAAAGGGCCATGCGGAAAAAAGATTCCAAACCAGAAATGCAGGACCGGCCATGGAGAAATGGGAGCCTTGCTACGCTGATGAGCGGGATGTAAATTGCCAACAGCCACTCTGGAGAAGTGTACGGTGTGTCCTGAAATATCTAAAAAACACAGATTGGAGAGCATAGGGCCCTTCCACTCATGGGCGTATAAATTGGGAAAACTAAAAATCAGCAAGACACAGGCACCCCAAAGTTTAGGGCTGCTCTGTTGACAAGAACCCCCACATCATTACACCTTAAATATCCTAGGAAAGAGAAAAGGGGATAAAGAAGTTGTGGTCCTCATGTACAATGGAATAGCACTCAGCCATGAAATCAACGTCATAAGGCTAGTAGCAGCACGATGAGTGGATTTAGGTACGACGATTCTAAGTGAAATAAGTCACACAGAAAAAGACACTTATCATAAGATATCACTTATAGAGGGAATGTAAAAACCGCTACACTTGAACTGAATTACAAAATAGAACAGAGTCACACGTCCAGAAAACACACTATGGCTGCTGAACGGGAAAGGTGAGGTGGGGTGATGCATAAAACAAGGGTTTCAAATTAGCTCCGATACCGTTCCATAAACCCAATATGTAGTAGACAAGACCTACTCCTTGCTCAGTGAACTGGCCCCAACACCCCCTATTTACCGCACAAGAATATATCTGACTAGTAAGAATCTTCAAACCTATGTATTGATATCTCTCTGTAAGTGAGTCAAGGGGGTGTAAAGTGGCCTAAACACAGCCGTGAAAAGCAGCTAAACCCCATTATAAAAATAAATTACTTTTCAAAACCCGTGAAACAAAGACAGTGAAAGAGAGAGAAATTCTTACCAAATTCGTTCAGGGGCTGTGATGCAACCTGGATTGACCATATCTAGACCCACAGCTGATTGAGACATAAGGGTGGACACTCTTGGGGCTGAGAGGTTTGGTGAGGTTGCGTGAGCCAACGCAGACCCTTTAAAGTAATACTGCATGGTACCCATCCCATGGGTCCCAAATCTCCAGGTTCAAGGGCATCTTCCTACGTCGAAAACATGCATGAGAAACCCAGAAGATGGTACACCGTGTGATCGGGAAAGGTTTCTAAAATGCACCTCATTTCTCATCTCCTTGTGCTCGGGTTCGCCATTCCAGCCGCTTTACTAGCCATCTCCCTCCTTGGAGAATCAGCACCTTTAACCTCCTGTTCCGTACAGGTTGCAATTTGTCCTGAGGATGAACGGGAAGAGGGGGAAC